>NW_021823104.1:1706892-1709392 GCF_901001165.1 Salmo trutta | reverse complement strand
GTACCAGACCGAGACCAGTAGGGTTATACCAGACCGTGACCAGTAGGGTTGTACCAGACCGTGACCAGTAGGGTTATACCAGACCGTGACCAGTAGGGTTGTACCAGACCGTGACCAGTAGGGTTATACCACACCGCGACCAGTAGGGTTATACCAGACCGAGACCAGTAGGGTTATACCATGATCAAAATGTTTGTGATCTGTCCAGATCCATCTACACTTGGCATTTATCCAGATCCGTCTACACTTGGCATTAATCCAGATCCGTCTACACTTGGCATTAATCCAGATCCGTCTCCACTTGGCATTAATCCAGATCCGTCTACACTCGGCATTAATCCAGATCCGTTTACACTCGGCATTAATCCAGATACGTCTACACCTGGCATTTTTCCCTAGTAGGGTTATACCACACCGTGACACTTGGCATTAATCCAGATCCGTCTACACTTGTCATTAATCCAGATCCGTCTACACTTGGCATTAATCCAGATCCGTCTACACTTGGCATTAATCCAGATCCGTCTACACTGGGCATTAAGCCCTAGTAGGGTTATACCACACCGTGACCAGTAGGGTTATACCACACCGTGACACTTGGCATTAATCCTGACACAACGGGTTCCCGACTACCTCTGGACGGGGGTCAGGAAGATCTGATCACGATCACATCGCAATGCCTCTTTTTAATCGTCTACGCCCTGATCACGATCACATCGCAATGCCTCTTTTTAATCGTCTACGCCTATGTGGAAAAACGTGGGCACAATCAGCATGTGGACAAGATCAGGACAAAGGAGGCATGTTAGATCGGGGTTTAAACGGGGGCTAACGTCTCTTTCTCTTCAGGTAATGACGTCTTCGAGTGGCTGATTCAGAAATACAATATAACAGAGGAAGGTGAGTCTGGCTCTTCCTTTTTTCACTGTGGATGTAATTCCCCCTGTCACTATTTCTAGTTTTATACCATATCTTCATCTCAAAGCTGCAAAATGTCACTTTGAAATGTGTGTGTGTAGAGGCGCGCCACCTGGGAGGACTCCTGGTGCAGTATGGGTACATCTATCCTCTGAAAGAGCCTCGCTCTCAAAGTGACATCTCCTGAGATCTGATGGCTCTCCTTACCGCTTCCAGGTAACACAGACAACTCTCTCTCTCTCTCTCTCTCTCTCTCTCTCTCTCTCTTCCCTCTCTCCTCTCTGCATCTCTCTCTCCTCTTCTCCTCTCTACTCCCCCTCTCTACACACACACAGACATCTCTCTCTCTCCCTCTCTTTCTGAATATCTCTCTCTCCTCTCTCCTCTCTTCCTCCCCTCTCAATTCAAGTCAATTCAAGGGGGCTTTATTGGCATGGGAAACATATGTTAACATGCCAAAGCAGGTGAAATAGATAATATACAAAAGTGAAATAAAAATAAAAATGAACAGTAAACATTACACTCACAAGAAGTTCCAAAAGAAAGACATTTCAAATGTCACATTATGTGTATACATACAGTGTTGTAACGATGTGCAAATAGTTAAAGTACAAAAGGGAAAATAAATAAACTAAATATGGGTGTATTTACAATGGTGTTTGTTTTCATTTGGTTGCCCTTTTCTTGTGGCAACAGGTCACAAATCTTACTGCTGTGAGTTTATCAAAATTGGGTTTGTTTTCTAATTCTTTGTGGATCTGTGTAATCTGAGGGAAATATGTGTCTCTAATATGGTCAACATTTGGGCAGGAAGTTAGGAAGTGCAGCTCAGTTTCCACTTCATTTTGTGGGCAGTGTTGCACATAGCCTGTCTTGTCTTAAGAGCCAGGTCTGCCTACGGCGTCCTTTCTCAATAGCAAGGTACGCTCACTGAGTCTGTACATAGTCAAAGCTTTCCTTAAGTTGGGTCAGTCACAGTGGGCAGGTATTCTGCCACTCTGTACTCTGTTTAGGGACAAATAGCATTCTAGTTTGCTCTGTTTTTTATGAATTCTTTCCAATGTGTCAGCTAATTATCTTTTGTTTTCTCATGATTTGGTTGGGTCTAATTGTGTTGCTGTCCTGGGCGGGCTGTGGGGTCTGTTTGTGTTGCTGTCCTGGGGGCTCTGTGGTGTCTAATTGTGTTGCTGTCCTGGGGCTCTGTGGGGTCTAATTGTGTGCTGTCCTGGGCTCTGTGGGGGTCTAATTGTGTTGCTGTCCTGGGGCTCTGTGGGGTCTAATTGTGTTTGCTGTCCTGGGGCTCTGTGGTGTGTTTGTGTTTGTGAACAGAGCCCCAGGACCAGCTTGCTGAGGGGACTCTTCCAGGTTCATCTCTTGTAGGTGATGGCTTTGTTATGGAAGGTTTGGGAATCGCTTCCTTTTAGGTCGTTGTAGAATTTAAACGGCTCTTTTCTGGATTTGATCATTAGCGGGTATCGGCCTAATTCTGCTCTGCATTATTTGTGGTTTTCGTTGTACACTGAGGATATTATTGCAGAATTGCATGCAGAGTCTAAATTTGGTGTTTGTCCCATTTAGTGAA
>NW_021823104.1:1662378-1706792 GCF_901001165.1 Salmo trutta | reverse complement strand
TTAGTGGTCCTACTGATGGACAGAGGAGATGAGAAGGACAGAAGGACGGTTAGTGGTCCTACTGATGGACAGAGGAGATGAGATGAGAAGGACGGTTAGTAGTCCTACTGATGGACAGAGGAGAGGAGATGAGAAGGACAGAAGGACGGTTAGTAGTCCTACTGATGGACAGAGGAGATGAGAAGGACAGAAGGACGGCTAGTGGTCCTACTGATGGACAGAGGAGAGGAGATGAGAAGGACAGAAGGACGGTTAGTAGTCCTACTGATGGACAGAGGAGATGAGAAGGACAGAAGGACGGCTAGTGGTCCTACTGATGGACAGAGGAGATGAGAAGGACGGTTAGTAGTCCTACTGATGGACAGAGGAGATGAGATGAGAAGGACAGAAGGACGGTTAGTAGTCCTACTGATGGACAGAGGAGATGAGATGAGAAGGACAGAAGGACGGCTAGTGGTCCTACTGATGGACAGAGGAGAGGAGAGGAGAAGGACAGAAGGACGGTTAGTGGTCCTACTGATGGACAGAGGAGAGGAGAGGAGAAGGACAGAAGGACGGTTAGTGGTCCTACTGATGGACAGAGGAGAGGAGATGAGAAGGACAGAAGGACGATTAGTAGTCCTACTGATGGACAGAGGAGATGAGGACAGAAGGACGGCTAGTGGTCCTACTGATGGACAGAGGAGAGGAGATGGACAGAAGGACGGTTAGTAGTTCTACTGATGGACAGAGGAGAGGAGATGAGAAGCAGAAGGACAGAAGGACGGTTAGTAGTCCTACTGATGGACAGAGGAGAGGAGATGAGAAGGACAGAAGGACAGAAGGACAGAAGGACGGTTAGTAGTCCTACTGATGGACAGAGGAGAGGAGATGGACAGAAGGACGGTTAGTAGTCCTACTGATGGACAGAGGAGAGGAGAAGGACAGAAGGACGGCTAGTGGTCCTACTGATGGACAGAGGAGATGAGAAGGACAGAAGGACGGTTAGTGGTCCTACTGATGGACAGAGGAGAGGAGAGGAGAAGGACAGAAGGACGGTTAGTGGTCCTACTGATGGACAGAGAGAGATGAGATGATGAAGGACAGAAGGACGGCGAGTAGTCCTACTGATGGACAGAGGAGAGGAGAAGGACAGAAGGACGGTTAGTGGTCCTACTGATGGACAGAGGAGAGGAGAAGGACAGAAGGACGGTTAGTAGTCCTACTGATGGACAGAGGAGAGGAGAAGGACAGAAGGACGGTTAGTGGTCCTACTGATGGACAGAGGAGAGGAGAGGAGAAGGACAGAAGGACGGTTAGTAGTCCTACTGATGGACAGAGGAGAGAGAAGGACAGAAGGACGGCTAGTGGTCCTACTGATGGACAGAGGAGATGAGAAGGACAGAAGGACGGCTAGTAGTCCTACTGATGGACAGAGGAGAGGAGAGGAGAAGGACGGCTAGTGGTCCTACTGATGGACAGAGGAGATGAGAAGGACAGAAGGACGGTTAGTAGTCCTACTGATGGACAGAGGAGAGGAGATGGACAGAAGGACGGTTAGTAGTCCTACTGATGGACAGAGGAGGAGAAGGACGGTTAGTGGTCCTACTGATGGACAGAGGAGAGGAGAGGACAGAAGGACGGTTAGTAGTCCTACTGATGGACAGAGGAGAGGAAGGAGAAGGACGGTTAGTGTCCTACTGATGGACAGAGGAGAAGGAGAAGAACAGAAGGACGGCTAGGTGGTCCTACTGATGGACAGAGGAGAGGAGATGAGAAGGACAGAAGGACGGTTAGTAGTCCTACTGATGGACAGAGGAGAGGAGATGAGAAGGACAGAAGGACAGAAGGACAGAAGGACGGTTAGTAGTCCTACTGATGGACAGAGGAGAGGGAGAAGGACAGAAGGACGGTTAGTAGTCCTACTGATGGACAGAGGAGAGGAGAAGGACAGAAGGACGGTTAGTAGTCCTACTGATGGACAGAGGAGAGGAGAAGGACAGAAGGACGGCTAGTAGTCCTACTGATGGACAGAGGAGAGGAGAAGGACAGAAGGACGTTTAGTAGTCCTACTGATGGACAGAGGAGGGAGAAGGACAGAAGGACGGTTAGTGGTCCTACTGATGGACAGAGGAGGAGATGAGAAGGACAGAAGGACGGTTAGTAGTCCTACTGATGGACAGAGGAGATGAGAAGGACAGAAGGACGGTTAGTGGTCCTACTGATGGACAGAGGAGATGAGATGAGAAACACAGAAGGAAGGTTAGTGGTCCTACTGATGGACAGAGGAGATGAGAAGGACAGAAGGACGGTTAGTGGTCCTACTGATGGACAGAGGAGAGGAGAAGGACAGAAGCGGCTAGTGGTCCTACTGATGGACAGAGGAGGGAGAAGGACAGAAGGACGGTTAGTGGTCCTACTGATGGACAGAGAGAGGAGAAGACGGTTAGTGTCCTACTGATGGACAGAGGATGAGAAACAGAAGGACGGTTAGTAGTCCTACTGATGGACAGAGAGATGAGAAGGACAGAAGGACGGTTAGTGGTCCTACTGATGGACAGAGGAGAGGAGATGAGAGGACAGAAGGACGGCTAGTGTCCTACTGATGGACAGAGGAGAGGAGATGAGAGACGGTTAGTAGTCCTACTGATGGACAGAGGAGAGGAGAGGACAGAAGCCGGTTAGTAGTCCTACTGATGGACAGAGAAGGAGATGAGAAGGACAGAAAGGACGGTTAGTGGTCCTACTGATGGACAGAGGAGAGGAGAGGAGAAGGACAGAAGGACGGCTAGTGGTCCTACTGATGGACAGAGGAGAGGAGATGAGAAGGACAGAAGGACGGCTAGTGGTCCTACTGATGGACAGAGGAGAGGAGAAGGACGGTTAGTGGTCCTACTGATGGACAGAGGAGAGGAGAAGGACGGTTAGTGGTCCTACTGATGGACAGAGGAGAGGAGAAGGACGGAAGGACGGTTAGTGGTCCTACTGATGGACAGAGGAGAGGAGAAGGACAGAAGGACGGTTAGTGGTCCTACTGATGGACAGAGGAGAGGAGAAGGACGGAAGGACGGTTAGTAGTCCTACTGATGGACAGAGGAGAGGAGAAGGACAGAAGGACGGTTAGTGGTCCTACTGATGGACAGAGGAGAGGAGAAGGACAGAAGGACGGTTAGTGGTCCTACTGATGGACAGAGGAGAGGAGAGGAGAAGGACAGAAGGACGGTTAGTAGTCCTACTGATGGACAGAGGAGAGGAGATGAGAAGAACAGAAGGACGGTTAGTAGTCCTACTGATGGACAGAGGAGATGAGAAGGACAGAAGGACAGTTAGTGGTCCTACTGATGGACAGAGGAGATGAGAAGGACGGTTAGTGGTCCTACTGATGGACAGAGGAGAGGAGAAGGACGGTTAGTAGTCCTACTGATGGACAGAGGAGAGGAGAAGGACAGAAGGACGGTTAGTGGTCCTACTGATGGACAGAGGAGAGAGAGGAGAAGTACAGTTAGTAGTCCTACTGATGGACAGAGGAGATGAGAAGGACAGAAGGACGGTTAGTGGTCCTACTGATGGACAGAGGAGAGGAGATGAGAAGAACAGAAGGACGGTTAGTGGTCCTACTGATGGACAGAGGAGAGGAGAAGGACAGAAGGACGGTTAGTGGTCCTACTGATGGACAGAGGAGAGGAGAGGAGAGGAGAAGGACAGAAGGACGGTTAGTAGTCCTACTGATGGACAGAGGAGATGAGAAGGACGGTTAGTAGTCCTACTGATGGACAGAGGAGAGGAGAAGGACAGAAGGACGGTTAGTAGTCCTACTGATGGACAGAGGAGAGGAGAAGGACAGAAGGACGGTTAGTGGTCCTACTGATGGACAGAGGAGATGAGAAGGACAGAAGGACCGGTTAGTGGTCCTACTGATGGACAGAGGAGAGGAGATGAGAAGGACGCTAGTGGTCCTACTGATGGAGCAGAGGAGAGGAGAAGGACAGAAGGACGGTTAGTAGTCCTACTGATGGACAGAGAGAGGAGAAGGACAGAAGGACGGTTAGTAGTCCTACTGATGGACAGAGGAGAGGAGAAGGACAGAAGGACGGTTAGTGGTCCTACTGATGGACAGAGGAGAGGAGAGGAGAGGAGAAGGACGGTTAGTAGTCCTACTGATGGACAGAGGAGATGAGAAGATCAGAAGGACGGCTAGTGGTCCTACTGATGGACAGAGGAGAGGAGAGGAGAAGGACAGAAGGACGGCTAGTGGTCCTACTGATGGACAGAGGAGAGGAGAAGCCCAGAAGGACGGTTAGTAGTCTACTGATGGACAGAGGAGAGGAGAAGGACAGAAGGACGGTTAGTAGTCCTAGTGATGGACAGAGGAGAGGAGATGAGAAGGACGGTTAGTGGTCCTACTGATGGACAGAGGAGAGGAGAGGAGAAGGACAGAAGGACGGTTAGTGGTCCTACTGATGGACAGAGGAGAGGAGATGAGAAGGACAGAAGGACGGTTAGTGGTCCTACTGATGGACAGAGGAGAGGAGATGAGAAGGACAGAAGGACGGTTAGTAGTCCTACTGATGGACAGAGGAGAGGAGAGGAGAAGGACAGAAGGACGGTTAGTAGTCCTACTGATGGACAGAGGAGATGAGAAGGACAGAAGGACGGCTAGTGGTCCTACTGATGGACAGAGGAGAGGAGATGAGAAGGACAGAAGGACGGCTAGTGGTCCTACTGATGGACAGAGGAGAGGAGATGAGAAGGACAGTTAGTAGTCCTACTGATGGACAGAGGAGAGGAGATGAGAAACACAGAAGGACGGTTAGTGGTCCTACTGATGGACAGAGGAGAGGAGATGAGAAGGACAGAAGGACGGTTAGTAGTCCTACTGATGGACAGAGGAGAGGAGAAGGACAGAAGGACGGTTAGTGGTCCTACTGATGTACGAGGAGAGGAGAAGGACAGAAGGACTGTTAGTGGTCCTACTGATGGACAGAGGAGAGGAGATGAGAAGGACGGCTAGTAGTCCTACTGATGGACAGAGGAGAGGAGAGGAGAAGGACAGAAGGACGGAAAGTGGTCCTACTGATGGACAGAGGCGAGGAGATGAGAAGGACGGTTAGTAGTCCTACTGATGGACAGAGGAGATGAGAAGGACAGAAGGACGGCTAGTGGTCCTACTGATGGGACAGAGGAGAGGAGATGAGAAGGACAGAAGGACGGTTAGTAGTCCTACTGATGGACAGAGGAGAGGAGAGGAGAAGGACAGAAGGACGGTTAGTAGTCCTACTGATGGACAGAGGAGAGGAGAAGGACAGAAGGACGGTTAGTGGTCCTACTGATGGACAGAGGAGATGAGAGGACAGAAGGACGGTTAGTGGTCCTACTGATGGACAGAGGAGATGAGAAGGACAGAAGGACGGCTAGTGGTCCTACTGATGGACAGAGGAGAGGAGAAGGACAGAAGGACGGTTAGTGGTCCTACTGATGGACAGAGGAGAGGAGATGAGAAGGACAGAAGGACGGTTAGTGGTCCTACTGATGGACAGAGGAGATGAGAAGGACGGTTAGTGGTCCTACTGATGGACAGAGGAGATGAGATGAGAGGACAGAAGGACGGCTAGTGGTCCTACTGATGGACAGAGGAGAGGAGATGAGAA
This sequence comes from Salmo trutta, assembly GCF_901001165.1. Lineage (NCBI taxonomy): Eukaryota > Metazoa > Chordata > Actinopteri > Salmoniformes > Salmonidae > Salmo > Salmo trutta. Next base: position 1,701,165 of record NW_021823104.1, on the reverse strand, counting down.
GGACAGAAGGACGGTTAGTATCCTACTGATGGACAGAGGGGGAGAGAGAGGAGAAGGACAGAAGGACGGCTTAGTAGTCCTACTGATGGACAGAGGAGAGGAGAAGGACAGAAGACGGTTAGTAGTCCTACTGATGGACAGAGGAGAGGAGATGAGAAGGACAGAAGGACGGTTAGTGGTCCTACTGATGTGACAGAGGAGAGGAGAGGAGAAGGACAGAAGGACGGCTAGTAGTCCTACTGATGGACAAGGAGGAGGAGAGAGAAGGACTAGAAGGACGGCTTATGTGCCTACTGATGGACAGAGGAGATGAGAAGGACGGTTAGTAGTCCTACTGATGGACAGAAGTGAGAGGGAGAAGGGACAGAAGGGACGGTTAGTAGTCCTACTGATGGACAGAGGAGAATGAGAGGAGAAGGACATGAAGGACGTTAGTAGTCTACTGATGGACAGAGGAGAGGAGATGAGAAGGACAGAAGGACGGCTAGTGGTCCTACTGATGGACAGAGGAGATGAGAAGGACAGAAGGACGGCTAGTGGTCCTACTGATGGACAGACAGTGTAGATAGGAAAGATTACTAAAGGTTTAATAAAGGGTTAATACAGGTTTGGTCAGTAGGTTAGAATAGTTAAAGGATTAATACAGGTTTAGTAAATGTTTAGTAAAGGGTTAATACAGGTTTAGTAAATGTTTAGTAAAGGATTAATACAAGTTTAGTAAATGTTTAGTAAAGGATTAATACAGGTTTAGTAAATGTTTAGTAAAGGGTTAATACAGGTTTAGTAAAGGATTAATACAGGTTTAGTAAATGTTTAGTAAAGGGTTAATACAGGTTTAGTAAAGGGTTAATACAGGTTTAGTAAATGTTTAGTAAAGGGTTAATACAGGTTTAGTAAAGGGTTAATACAGGTTTAGTAAAGGGTTAATACAGGTTTAGTAAAGAGTTAATACAGGTTTAGTAAATGTTTAGTAAAGGATTAATACAGGTTTAGTAAATGTTTAGTAAAGGGTTAATACAGGTTTAGTAAAGGATTAATACAGGTTTAGTAAAGGGTTAATACAGGTTTAGTAAATGTTTAGTAAAGGATTAATACAGGTTTAGTAAAGGGTTAATACAGGTTTAGTAAAGAGTTAATTCAGGTTTAGTAAATGTTTAGTAAAGGATTAATACAGGTTTAGTAAATGTTTAGTAAAGGATTAATACAGGTTTAGTAAAGAGTTAATACAGGTTTAGTAAAGGATTAATACAGGTTTAGTAATGTTTAGTAAAGGGTTAATACAGGTTTAGTAAAGGGTTAATACAGGTTAGTAAGGATTAATGCAGGTTTAGTAAAGGTTTAGTAAAGGTTTGGTAAGGCTAGAGGTTAGAATAGTCACCTTCTCGTAGTCCACCAGCTCTCCCGTTTCCTGATGTTCTTCTTAGCCAGATAGATCGCTGGACAGATAGAGAGAGAGATGGCCAGTTTAGACCCTACGAACTGATAGATCGCTGGACAGATAGAGAGATGAGATGGCCAGTTTAGACCCTACGAACTGATAGATCGCTGGACAGATAGAGAGATGAGATGGCCAGTTTAGACCCTACGAACTGATAGATCGCTGGACAGATAGAGAGATGAGATGGCCAGTTTAGACCCCTACGAACTGATAGATCGCTGGACAGATAGAGAGATGAGATGGCCAGTTTAGACCCTACGAACTGATAGATCGCTGGACAGATAGAGAGATGAGATGGCCAGTTTAGACCCTACGAACTGATAGATCGCTGGACAGATAGAGAGATGAGATGGCCTGTTTAGACCCTACGAACTGATAGATCGCTGGACAGATAGAGAGATGAGATGGCCAGTTTAGACCCTACGAACTGATAAATCGCTGGACAGATAGAGAGATGAGATGGCCAGTTTAGACCCTACGAACTGATAGATCGCTGGACAGATAGAGAGATGAGATGGCCAGTTTAGACCCTACGAACTGATAGATCGCTGGACAGATAGAGAGATGAGATGGCCAGTTTAGACCCTACGAACTGATAGATCGCTGGACAGATAGAGAGATGAGATGGCCAGTTTAGACCCTACGAACTGATAGATCGCTGGACAGATAGAGAGATGAGATTGGCCAGTTTAGACCCTACGAACTGATAGATCGCTGGACAGATAGAGAGATGAGATGGCCAGTTTAGACCCTACGAACTGTAGTCAAATAAATGACAGAATTCACAACATACCCTCAAACTCTTAACCCTTAACCTTTAACCTTTAACCTGTTAGGGCTAGGGGGATTATTGACACGGCCGGATAAAAAACGTACCCGATTTAATCTGGTTACTACTCCTGCCCAGTAACTAGAATATGCATATAATTATTGGCTTTGGATAGAAAACACCCTAAAGTTTCTAAAACTGTTTGAATGGTGTCTGTGAGTATAACAGAACTAATATGGCAGGCCAAAACCTGAGAAGATTCCATGCAGGAAGTGGCCTGTCTGACAAGTTGTGTTTCATCTTAGCTCTGTTTATTGAAGACTGAGGATCTTTGCTATAACGTGACACTTCCTACGGCTCCCATAGGCTCTCAGAGCCCGGGAAAAAGCTGAACGATATCGAGGCAGCCTCTGGCTGAAACACATTATCGCTTTTGGCAAGTGGCCGATCAGAGGACAATAGGCTTGGGCGCGTGCCTGAGTCGACCCCAAGCTTTATTTTCTTTCGTCTGTTTACCTAATTGCAGATTCCCGGTCGGAATATTATCGCTTTTTTACGAGAAAAATGGCATAAAAATTGATTTTAAACAGCAGTTGACATGCTTCGAAGTACGGTTATGAAATATTTCTATTTTTTTGTCACGAAATGTGTCGTGCGCGTGACTCTTATTTACACTTCGGATAGTGTCTTGAACGCACAAACAAAACGCCGCTGTTTGGACATAACTATGGATTATTTGGGACCAAACCAACATTTGTTATTGAAGTAGAAGTCCTGGGAGTGCATTCTGATGAAGAACACCAAAGGTAATCAAACTTTTCTAATAGTAAATCGGAGTTTGGTGAAGGCTAAACTTGCTGGGTGTCTAAATAGCTAGCCCTGTGATGCCGGGCTATCTACTTAGAATATTGCAAAATGTGCTTTCACCGAAAAGCTATTTTAAAATCGGACATATCGAGTGCATAGAGGAGTTCTGTATCTATAATTCTTAAAATAATTGTTATACTTTTTGTGAACGTTTATAGTGAGTAATTTAGTAAATTGTTAGTAAATTCGCCGGAAGTTTGCGGGGGGTATGCTAGTTCTGAACGTCACATGCTAATGTAAAAAGCTGTTTTTTGATATAAATATGAACTTGATTGAACAAAACATGCATGTATTGTATAACATAATGTCCTAGGTGTGTCATCTGATGAAGATCATCAAAGGTTAGTGCTGCATTTAGCTGTCTTCTGGGTTTTTGTGACATTATATGCTAGCTTGAAAAATGGGTGTCTGATTATTTCTGGCTGGGTACTCTGCTGACATAATCTAATGTTTTGCTTTCGTTGTAAAGCCTTTTTGAAATCGGACAGTGTGGTTAGATTAACGAGAGTCTTGTCTTTAAAATGCTGTAAAATAGTCATATGTTTGAGAAATTGAAGTAATAGCATTTCTAAGGTATTTGAATAACGCGCCACAGGATTCATTTTACATTTACATTTTAGTAATTTAGCAGACGCTCTTATCCAGAGCGACTTACAGTAGTGAATGCATACATTTCATACAATTTCATACATATCATACATTTTTTTCTGTGCTGGCCCCCCGTGGGAATCAAACCCACAACCCTGGTGTTGCAAACACCATGCTCTACCAACTGAGCTACAGGGAAGGATTCCACTGGCTGTTACGTAGGTGGGACGATTTCGTCCCGCCGGCCCTAGAGAGGTTAATCATCAACTCTCAACCTTTAACCCTTAACCTTTAACCATCAACCCTTAACCCTTAACCTTTAATCCTCAACCCTTAACCCTTAACCTTTAACCTTTAATCCTCAACTCTTAACCCTTAACCTTTAACCCTGAATCATCAACTCCCAGCCTCAACTCTTAACCCTTAACCTTTATCCTTTAATCATCAACCCTTAACCTTTAACCTTTAACCCTCAACTCTTAACCCTCAACCTCAACCTTTAACCTTTAATCTTCAACTCTTAACTTTTACCCCTTAGCCTTTAACCTTTAATCATCAACCCTTAACCCTCAACTCTTAACCCTTAACCTTTAACCTTTAACCCTCAACCATTAAAGAGTGACTGTCACTAATTATCCCTTTGAAAACGGCTTATAAGGCATCGATATGAGTCAGAAACATTTTTTGTGTCAAAATTTACTACGAAGTGTAAATAGGATAAATATGGGCACGAAGTCAGTCTTGTCTAAAAATGTAGTTTGGACCCTGAGTGGGTCACAACGAGCAAATTAAGGTACGTTTTGGATTAGAATTATGTAAACAATTCATGCCTTCTTTTTTCCAAGCTCAACGTGCAAATCACTCCTCCACCCACTACACACCCCTTTACTGGATGGCTCTGTTGTTTAACCCTACCCTAACCCTAACCCACTCCTCCACCCACTACACACCCCTTTACTGGATGGCTCTGTTGTTTAACCCTAACCCTAACCCACTCCTCCACCCACTCCTCCACCCACTACACACCCCTTTACTGGATGGCTCTGTTGTTTAACCCTAACCCTAACCCACTCCTCCACCCACTCCTCCACCCACTTCACAGCCCTTTACTGGATGGCTCTGTTGTTTAACCCTAACCCTAACCCACTCCTCCACCCACTTCACAGCCCTTTACTGGATGGCTCTGTTGTTTAACCCTAACCCTAACCCACTCCTCCACCCACTACACAGCCCTTTACTGGATGGCTCTGTTGTTTAACCCTAACCCTAACCCTAACCCTAACCCTAACCCACTCCTCCACCCACTACACACCCCTTTACTGGATGGCTCTGTTGTTTAACCCTAACCCTAACCCACTCCTCCACCCACTACACACCCCTTTACTGGATGGCTCTGTTGTTTAACCCTAACCCTAACCCACTCCTCCACCCACTCCTCCACCCACTTCACAGCCCTTTACTGGATGGCTCTGTTGTTTTATTGCCCCCAGCGTTCAAAGGATCACGGACGGTTTGAGACTGAAAAGCCCAGATTGACCACAGCCAACTACGGTTTGCGTGCCCTTCCGAAGTACCCCAATATCCTACCGATCGGAATAGGTGGTTGGGATTCATTGGTCCCCCAATGGTGGTGAAAATACCATTAGCTAGACCATAGATTGCTGGTTATGTATCTGGTTATATATATTTTGATCATTTTGATTATCCCTATTATCGCTAGTATAGCTGACGTTGGCTTGTTAGCTACCTAACTAGCTAGCTAGCTAAAGTTAGCCTACCTCAATACAACTCAGATTTGGCTTGGAAACACGAATTGCCAAAAGGCACCTAAAGGACTCTCAGAACATGAGAAACAAGATTCTTTGGTCTGATGAAATCAAGATTGAACTCTTTGGCCTGAATGGCAAGCGTCACATCTGGAGGAATCCTGGCACCATCCCTATGGTGAAGCATGGTGGTTGGTGGCAGCAACATTTTCAGCAGCAGGGACTGGGAGACTAGTCAGGGGGAGGGAAAGATGAACAGAGCAAAGTACAGAGAAATCCTTAATGAAAACCTGCTCCAGAGCGCTGAGGACCTCAGGACCTTCCAACAGGACAACGACCCAAGAAAACACAGCCAAGACAACGGAGCTCATTCTCTCCCTCATCGATTTCGAGGGACCAGCCGAGACACCTGCCATGGGCCAACTGAGGGGACAGTTCGGGACCGACCAGTAGGAGGATCTGAACTTGAAAGCCGCCGCGGCCCAAGTGATAGTGGTGGATGGCCAGCTACTTCAGGGGGTTAGTGACTGGCCATACCGTCATTTCCAAATCAAGCCTTTTGTATCAGGTAAAGCACCAACAGGTGGAACTTAGAGAGGTGCTATTGCTGCCCTGACGAAACGCGGGAACTCTTCTCCAGCTGGCCCAAACCCATTTGTTTGGGGGGGCGCACCTGGGTATGGAGAAGACCCGGGAACAGGTCGGCGCCCAGTTCCACCGGCCCGGTATGAGGCGTGCCGTGGAAGACTATTGCTGCCCGGAGTGTCAAATCACCGCCCCCAAATGCACACTTCCCAAAACCCGCTGGTCTCGCTACTGATCATCAGGGTGCCATTTGAACGGATCGCAACGGACGTAGTGGGGCCCCTGGTAAAATCCTGGTAATAGTAGATTATGCTACTCGATATCCCGAGGCCAATCTCCTACGGGCGGCGGTCTCCAAGGGAATCGCCCGGGAGCTATTCCACCTCTTTAAACAAGGCGGGGTGAACGAGATCCTAACCGGCCAAGGTATGAAAGCAGATCTGGACCAGCCGTCTTTCACCCGTAGAAAGATGGGCTCGTCAAACGTTTTGGGGGGTATTAGACAGCGTTTTCGACACCGGAGGACTTATATCAGTTCTGGGTCGTCTCATTCGGTCTCCACGGAGCCCCACCCACGTTCCAGCACCTGATTGACCGACCCCATCAACAGTGGGCAGCGGCCTATTTGGATGACATCATCATCCATAGTCAAGGTTGAGAAGAGCACCTGACGTGCCTCCACGTGGTGCTGGACGTGCTCAGGTAAGCCGGGATGACAGCGAACCACAAGAAATGCAAGCTGGGGTTTGAGGAGGTGGAGTACCTGGGGTATTTGATAAGACGGGGGAAAGTCAAGCCCCAGGAGAGGAAGCTCCACTCGGTATGTGACTGGCCCATTCCAAGACACAGGTCAAGTCCTTCCCGGGGCTGGATGAGATACTACAGCCGGTTCATCCCCAACTTTGCAGCTAGAGCCTCTCCCCTCACCAATCTAACCAGGGCCCACCTCCCGAAAACAGTCAACTGGTCAGACGAGACCGAAATGGCATTCAGGAACCTGAAGGAAGAGCTGTGCTCCCATCCGAATCTCGTAACACCCGATATCCAGTTACCGATGTTGGTCCAGACGGACACCAGCGACATGGGGCTAGGGGCCGTCCTGTCCCAGGTACAGGGGACAAGGGGCCGTCCTGTCCCAGGTACAGGGGACTAGGGCCGTCCTGTCCCAGGTACAGGGGACTAGGGACAGTCCTGTCCCAGGTACAGGGGACTAGGGGCCGTCCTGTCCCAGGTACACGGGACTAGGGGCCGTCCTGTCCCAGGTACACGGGACTAGGGGCCGTCCTGTCCCAGGTACAGTGGACTAGGGGCCGTCCTGTCCCAGGTACAGGGGACTAGGGGCAGTCCTGTCCCAGGTACACGGGACTAGGGGCCATCCTGTCCCAGGTACAGGGGACTAGGGGCCGTCCTGTCGCAGGTACAATGGACTAGGGGCCATCCTGTCCCAGGTACAGGGGACAAGCGCCCGTCGTGTCCCAGGTACAGGGGACTAGGGGCCGTCCTGTCCCAGGTACAGGGGACTAGGGGCCATCCTGTCCCAGGTACAGGGGACAAGGGCCCATCCTGTCCCAGGTACAGGGGACTAGGGGCCGTCCCAGGTACACGGGACTAGGGTCAGTCCTGTCCCAGGTACAGGGGACTAGGGGCCGTCCTTTCCCAGGTACAGGGGACTAGGGGCCGTCCTGTGTCAGGTACAGGGGACAAGGGCCCGTCGTGTCCCAGGTACAGGGGACTAGGGGCCGTCCTGTCCCAGGTACAGGGGACTAGGGGCCGTCCTGTCCCAGGTACAGGGGACTAGGGGCCGTCCTGTCCCAGGTACAGGGGACTAGGGGCCGTCCTGTCCCAGGTACAGGGGACTAGGGGCCGTCCTGTCCCAGGTATAGGGGACTAGGGGCCGTCCTTTCCCAGGTACAGGGGACTAGGGGCAGTCCTGTCCCAGGTATAGGGGACCAGGGGCCGTCCTGTCCCAGGTACAGGGGACTAGGGGCCGTCCTGTCCCAGGTACAGGGGACCAGGGTCCGTCCTGTCCCAGGTACAGGGGACCAGGGGCCGTCCCAGGTACAGGGGACTAGGGGCAGTCCTGTCCCAGGTACAGGGGACCAGGGTCCGTCCTTTCCCAGGTAAAGGGGACTAGGGGCCGTCCTGTCCCAGGTACAGGGGACCAGGGTCCGTCCTTTCCCAGGTACAGGGGACTAGGGGCCGTCCTGTCCCAGGTACAGGGGACTAGGGGCCGTCCTGTCCCAGGTACAGGGGACTAGGGGCCGTCCTGTCCCAGGTACAGGGGACTAGGTGCCGTCCTGTCCAAGGTACAGGGGACTAGGGGCCGTCCTGTCCCAGGTACAGGGGACTAGGGGCCGTCCTGTCCCAGGTACAGGGGATTAGGTCCGTCCTGTCCCAGGTACAGGGGACTAGGGGCCGTCCTGTCCCAGGTACAGGGGACTAGGGGCCGTCCTGTCCCAGGTACAGGGGACAAGGGGCAGTCCTGTCCCAGGTACGGGGGACTAGGGGCAGTCCTGTCCCAGGTACAGGGGACTAGGGACAGTCCTGTCCCAGGTACGGGGGACTAGGGGCCATCCTGTCCCGGGTACGGGGGACTAGGGGCCGTCCTGTCCCAGGTACAGGGGACTAGGGACAGTCCTGTCCCAGGTACGGGGGACTAGGGGCAGTCCTGTCCCAGGTACAGGGGACTAGGGGCCGTCCTGTCCCAGGTACGGGGGACTAGGGGCAGTCCTGTCCCATGTACAGGGGACTAGGGGCAGTCCTGTCCCAGGTACAGTGGATTAGGTCCGTCCTGTCCCAGGTACAGGGGACAAGGGGCAGTCCTGTCCCAGGTACAGGGGACTAGGGGCAGTCCTGTCCCAGGTACACGGGACAAGGGTCCGTCCTGTCCCAGGTACACGGGACAAGGGTCCGTCCTGTCCCAGGTACAGGGGACTAGGGGCCGTCCTGTCCCAGGTACAGGGGCCGTCCTGTCCCAGGTACAGGGACTAGGGGCCGCCCTGTCCCAGGTACAGGGGACTAGGGGCCGTCCTGTCCCAGGTACAGGGGATTAGGGGCCGTCCTGTCCCAGGTACAGGGGACTAGGGGCAGTCCTGTCCCAGGTACAGGGGACTAGGGGCAGTCCTGTCCCAGGTACAGGGGATTAGGTCCGTCCTGTCCCAGGTACAGGGGATTAGGTCCGTCCTGTCCCAGGTACAGGGGACTAGGGGCCGTCCTGTCCCAGGTACAGGGGACTAGGTGCCGTCCTGTCCCAGGTACAGGGGACTAGGGACAGTCCTGTCCCAGGTACAGGGGACTAGGGGCCGTCCTGTCCCAGGTACAGGGGATTAGGTCCGTCCTGTCCCAGGTACAGGGGACTAGGGGCAGTCCTGTCCCAGGTACAGGGGACTAGGGGCCGCCCCGTCCCAGGTACAGGGGCCGTCCTGTCCCAGGTACAGGGGACTAGGGGCCGTCCCGTCCCAGGTACAGGGGACTAGGGGCAGTCCTGTCCCAGGTACAGGGGACTAGGGGCCGTCCTGTCCCAGGTACAGGGGACTAGGGGCAGTCCTGTCCCAGGTACAGGGGACTAGGGTCCGTCCTGTCCCAGGTACAGGGGACTAGGGGCAGTCCTGTCCCAGGTACAGGGGACTAGGGGCCGTCCTGTCCCAGGTACGGGGGACTAGGGGCCGTCCCAGGTACAGGGGACTAGGGGCCGTCCTGTCCCAGGTACAGGGGACTAGGGGCCATCCTGTCCCAGGTACAGGGGACTAGGGGCAGTCCTGTCCCAGGTACAGGGGACTAGGGGCCGTCCTTTCCCAGGTACAGGGTCCGTCCTGTCCCAGGTACAGGGGACTAGGGGCCGTCCTTTCCCAGGTAGAGGGTCCGTCCTGTCCCAGGTACGGGGGACTAGGGGCAGTCCTGTCCCAGGTACGGGGGACTAGGGGCAGTCCTGACCCAGGTACAGGGGACTAGGGGCAGTCCTGTCCCAGGTACAGGGAATTAGGTCCGTCCTGTCCCAGGTACAGGGGACTAGGGGCCGTCCCAGGTACAGGGGACCAGGGGCCGTCCTGTCCCAGGTACAGGGGACCAGGGCCCGTCCTGTCCCAGGTACAGGGGACTAAGGGCCGCCTTTCCCAGGTACAGGGGACTAGGGGCCGTCCTGTCCCAGGTACAGGGGACTAGGGTCAGTCCTGTCCCAGGTACGGGGGACCAGGGGCCGTCCTGTCCCAGGTACAGGGGACTAGGGGCAGTCCTGTCCCAGGTACAGGGGCCGTCCTGTCCCAGGTACAGTGGATTAGGTCCGTCCTGTCCCAGGTACAGGGGACAAGGGTCCGTCCTGTCCCAGGTACAGGGGACTAGGGGCAGTCCTGTCCCAGGTACAGGGGACTAGGGGCCGTCCTATCCCAGGTACGGGGGACTAGGGGCAGTCCTGTCCCAGGTACAGGGGACTAGGGGCAGTCCTGTCCCAGGTACAGGGGACTAGGGGCCGTCCTGTCCCAGGTACAGGGGACTAGGGGCAGTCCTGTCCCAGGTACAGGGGACTAGGGTCCGTCCTGTCCCAGGTACAGTGGATTAGGGGCCGTCCTGTCCCAGGTACAGGGGACTAGGGGCAGTCCTGTCCCAGGTACAGGGGACTAGGGGCCGTCCTTTCCCAGGTACAGGGTCCGTCCTGTCCCAGGTACAGGGGACTAGGGGCCGTCCTTTCCCAGGTACAGGGTCCGTCCTGTCCCAGGTACAGGGGACTAGGGGCAGTCCTGTCCCAGGTACAGGGGACTAGGGGCCGTCCTTTCCCAGGTACAGGGTCCGTCCTGTCCCAGGTACAGGGGACTAGGGGCCGTCCTTTCCCAGGTACAGGGTCCGTCCTGTCCCAGGTACGGGGGACTAGGGGCAGTCCTGTCCCAGGTACGGGGGACTAGGGGCAGTCCTGTCCCAGGTACAGGGGACTAGGTGCAGTCCTGTCCCAGGTACAGGGGATTAGGTCCGTCCTGTCCCAGGTACAGGGGACTAGGGGCCGCCCTGTTCAGCTGGGAATGTCAGTATCTGTATCAGATGGGAATGTCAGTATCTGTATCAGATGGGAATGTCAGTATCAGATGGGAATGTCAGTATCTGTATCAGATGGGAATGTCAGTATCTGTATCAGATGGGAATGTCAGTATCTGTATCAGATGGGAATGTCAGTATCTGTATCAGATGGGAATGTCAGTATCTGTATCAGATGGGAATGTCAGTATCTGTTTCAGATGGGAATGTCAGTATCTGTATCAGATGGGAATGTCAGTATCTGTATCAGATGGGAATGTCAGTATCTGTTTCAGATGGAAATGTCAGTATCTGTTTCAGATGGGAATGTCAGTATTTGTATCAGATGGGAATGTCAGTATCTGTTTCAGATGGGAATGTCAGTATCTGTATCAGATGGGAATGTCAGTATCTGTTTCAGATGGGAATGTCAGTATCTGTTTCAGATGGGAATGTCAGTATTTGTATCAGATGGGAATGTCAGTATCTGTATCAGATGGGAATGTCAGTATCTGTATCAGATGGGAATGTCAGTATCTGTTTCAGATGGGAATGTCAGTATCTGTATCAGATGGGAATGTCAGTATCTGTTTCAGATGGGAATGTCAGTATCTGTTTCAGATGGGAATGTCAGTATCTGTTTCAGATGGGAATGTCAGTATTTGTATCAGATGGGAATGTCAGTATCTGTATCAGATGGGAATGTCAGTATCTGTATCAGATGGGAATGTCAGTATCTGTATCAGATGGGAATGTCAGTATCTGTATCAGATGGGAATGTCAGTATCTGTATCAGATGGGAATGTCAGTATCTGTTTCAGATGGGAATGTCAGTATCTGTATCAGATGGGAATGTCAGTATCTGTATCAGATGGGAATGTCAGTATCTGTTTCAGAATGTCATTGAAAGGTGCACATTGTTATATTAGCAGAATAATGCTTCTATGGTATTTTATTAACCTTTATTTAACTAGGAAAGTCAGTTAGGAACAAATTCTTATTTTCAGTGACGGCCTAGGAACAGTCTGCCCCTTGTTCAGGGGAACGGTGGGTTAACTGCCTTGTTCAGGGGAACAGTCTGCCCCTTGTTCAGGGGAACAGTGGGCTAACTGCCTTGTTCAGGGGAACAGTCTGCCCCTTGTTCAGGGGAACGGTGGGTTAACTGCCTTGTTCAGGGGAACAGTCTGCCCCTTGTTCAGGGGAACGGTGGGTTAACTGCCTTGTTCAGGGGAACAGTGGGTTAACTGCCTTTTTCAGGGGAACAGTGGGTTAACTGCCTTGTTCAGGGGAACAGTGGGTTAACTGCCTTGTTCAGGGGAACGGTGGGTTAACTGCCTCGTTCAGGGGAACGGTGGGGTTAACTGCCTCATTCAGGGGAACAGTGGGGTTAACTGCCTTGTTCAGTGGAACAGTGGGTTAACTGCCTTGTTCAGGGGAACAGTCTGCCCCTTGTTCAGGGGAACGGTGGGTTAACTGCCTTGTTCAGGGGAACAGTGGGTTAACTGCCTTGTTCAGGGGAACAGTGGGGTTAACTGCCTTGTTCAGGGGAACGGTGGGTTAAGCCTTGTTCAGGGGAACGGTGGGTTAACTGCCTCATTCAGGGGAACAGTCTGCCCCTTGTTCAGGGGAACAGTGGGTTAACTGCCTTGTTCAGGGGAACAGTCTGCCCCTTGTTCAGGGGAACAGTGGGTTAACTGCCTTGTTCAGGGGAACAGTCTGCCCCTTGTTCAGGGGAACGGTGGGTTAACTGCCTTGTTCAGGGGAACAGTCTGCCCCTTGTTCAGGGGAACGGTGGGTTAACTGCCTTGTTCAGGGGAACAGTGGGTTAACTGCCTTTTTCAGGGGAACAGTGGGTTAACTGCCTTGTTCAGGGGAACAGTGGGTTAACTGCCTTGTTCAGGGGAACGGTGGGTTAACTGCCTCGTTCAGGGGAACGGTGGGGTTAACTGCCTCGTTCAGGGGAACAGTGGGGTTAACTGCCTTGTTCAGGGGAACAGTGGGTTAACTGCCTTGTTCAGGGGAACAGTCTGCCCCTTGTTCAGGGGAACGGTGGGTTAACTGCCTTGTTCAGGGGAACAGTGGGTTAACTGCCTTGTTCAGGGGAACAGTGGGGTTAACTGCCTTGTTCAGGGGAACGGTGGGTTAACTGCCTTGTTCAGGGGAACGGTGGGTTAACTGCCTCATTCAGGGGAACAGTGGGTTAACTGCCTTGTTCAGGGGAACAGTCTGCCCCTTGTTCAGGGGAACGGTGGGTTAACTGCCTTGTTCAGGGGAACAGTGGGTTAACTGCCTTTTTCAGGGGAACAGTGGGTTAACTGCCTTGTTCAGGGGAACAGTGGGTTAACTGCCTTGTTCAGGGGAACGGTGGGTTAACTGCCTCGTTCAGGGGAACGGTGGGTTAACTGCCTCGTTCAGGGGAACGGTGGGGTTAACTGCCTCGTTCAGGGGAACGGTGGGTTAACTGCCTTGTTCAGGGGAACAGTGGGTTAACTGCCTTGTTCAGGGGAACAGTCTGCCCCTTGTTCAGGGGAACGGTGGGTTAACTGCCTTGTTCAGGGGAACAGTGGGTTAACTGCCTTGTTCAGGGGAACAGTGGGGTTAACTGCCTTGTTCAGGGGAACGGTGGGTTAACTGCCTTGTTCAGGGGAACGGTGGGTTAACTGCCTCATTCAGGGGAACAGTGGGTTAACTGCCTTGCTCAGGGGAACAGTGGGTTAACTGCCTCATTCAGGGGAACAGTGGGTTAACTGCCTTGTTCAGGGGAACAGTGGGTTAACTGCCTCGTTCAGGGGAACGGTGGGTTAACTGCCTTGTTCAGGGGAACGGTGGGTTAACTGCCTTGTTCAGGGGAACGGTGGGTTAACTGCCTTGTTCAGGGGAACGGTGGGTTAACTGCCTTGTTCAGGGGAACGGTGGGTTAACTGCCTTGTTCAGGGGAACAGTGGGTTAACTGCCTCGTTCAGGGGAACGGTGGGTTAACTGCCTTGTTCAGGGGAACGGTGGGTTAACTGCCTTGTTCAGGGGAACGGTGGGTTAACTGCCTTGTTCAGGGGAACGGTGGGTTAACTGCCTTGTTCAGGGGAACGGTGGGTTAACTGCCTTGTTCAGGGGAACGGTGGGTTAACTGCCTTGTTCAGGGGAACGGTGGGTTAACTGCCTTGTTCAGGGGAACGGTGGGTTAACTGCCTTGTTCAGGGGAACAGTGGGTTAACTGCCTTGTTCAGGGGAACAGTGGGTTAACTGCCTTGTTCAGGGGAACGGTGGGTTAACTGCCTTGTTCAGGGGAACGGTGGGTTAACTGCCTTGTTCAGGGGAACAAGGCAGTTAACCCACTGTTCCCCTGAACAAGCACTTCTTTTAGAATATCTACATAGTTATTGAACTCAACCTGCTTGTTGTTGGTTGCGATTGAGTGGGGGGAAACAGCTGTGGCCAAGGTTATGACAGATGTCTTGGTGACGGCAAGGAGACACAACAAGAAACACACACATCAAAACCACAACCCCAAGCCAACTAACGTTTGGCTTCTGTCATGGCCCCCGGTATTTCATGAAGAGGAAGCAGAAAAAAACAAGGCAGAATCAACAGATGCCCACTTAACCCTTAACCTCACCATAGTCCAGCTCTGAGGCAGGCCAACGGCTACTGGTCCAGAAATATGGAGTCTGAGAGAGAGAGAGAGAGAGAGAGAGAGATGTTCAGAAAGAGGGAGATTTCTGCGTGAGGCCAAACCACACGACCAACAACATTGGACACTTTACGAAACCTTAAGCCTTCACTATCTCATCCTGGAATATCCAAGGCCTGAGGTCATCTGTCTTTGGCCTAAAGAGCAGGAACCTGGAATTCATCAATGAAATCAGAAATACAGACATTGTCATCCTACAAGACACCTGGTATAGAGGAGACGGACCCACTGGTTGCCCTCTAGGTTACAGAGAGCTGGTAGTCCCATCCACCACACTACCAGGTGGGTGGTATAGAGGAGACGGACCCACTGGTTGCCCTCTATGTTACAGAGAGCTGGTAGTCCCATCCACCACACTACCAGGTGGTATAGAGGAGACGGACCCACTGGTTGCCCTCTAGGTTACAGAGAGCTGGTAGTCCCATCCACCACACTACCAGGTGGGTGGTACAGAGGAGATGGACCCACTGGTTGTCCTCTAGGTTACAGAGAGCTGGTAGTCCCATCCACCACACTACCAGGTGGGTGGTACAGAGGAGATGGACCCACTGGTTGTCCTCTAGGTTACAGAGAGCTGGTAGTCCCATCCACCACACTACCAGGTGGGTGGTATAGAGGAGACGGACCCACTGGTTGCCCTCTATGTTACAGAGAGCTGGTAGTCCCATCCACCACACTACCAGGTGGGTGGTATAGAGGAGACGGACCCACTGGTTGCCCTCTATGTTACAGAGAGCTGGTAGTCCCATCCACCACACTACCAGGTGGTATAGAGGAGACGGACCCACTGGTTGTCCTCTAGGTTAAAACTACAAACTACAAAAGACAGCTTCTCCACATTCAGCCCACTGACACCCCTATCAGACCACAGCCACTAACACCCCTATCAGACCACAGCCACTAACACCCCTATCAGACCACAGTCAGCCCACTGACACCCCTATCAGACCACAGTCAGCCCACTGACACCCCTATCAGACCACAGTCAGCCCACTGACACCCCTATCAGACCACAGCCCACTGACACCCCTATCAGACCACAGCCCACTGACACCCCTATCAGACCACAGTCAGCCCACTGACACCCCTATCAGACCACAGTCAGCCCACTGACACCCCTATCAGACCACAGTCAGCCCACTGACACCCTATCAGACCATAGCCCACTGACACCCCTATCAGACCACAGTCAGCCCACTGACACCCCTATCAGACCACATTCCACTGACACCCCTATCAGACCACAGTCAGCCCACTGACACCCCTATCAGACCACAGCCCACTGAGACCCCTATCAGACGACAGTCAGCTACTGACACCCCTATCAGATCACAGTCAGCCCACTGACACCCCTATCAGACCACATTCCACTGACACCCCTATCAGACCACAGCCCACTGACACCCCTATCAGACCACAGCTCACTGACACCCCTATCAGACCACATTCCACTGACACCCCTATCAGACCACAGCCCACTGACACCCCTATCAGACCACAGCCAGCCCACTGACACCCCTATCAGACCACAGTCAGCCCACTGACACCCTTATCAGACCACAGTCAGCCCACTGACACCCCTATCAGACCACAGTCAGCCCACTGACACCCCTATCAGACCACAGCCCACTGACACCCCTATCAGACCACAGCCCACTGACACCCCTATCAGACCACAGTCAGCCCACTGACACCCCTATCAGACCACAGTCAGCCTACTGACACCCCTATCAGACCACAGCCCACTGACACCCCTATCAGACCACAGCCTACTGACACCCCTATCAGACCACAGTCAGCCCACTGACACCCCTATCAGACCACAGTCAGCCCACTGACACCCCTATCAGACCACAGTCAGCCCACTGACACCCCTATCAGACCACAGCCTACTGACACCCCTATCAGACCACAGTCAGCCCACTGACACCCCTATCAGACCACAGCCTACTGACACCCCTATCAGACCACAGCCCACTGACACCCCTATCAGACCACAGCCTACTGACACCCCTATCAGATCTCAGCAGTCTACTTGAAAAGAGAAATACTCAGTGATGAGGCATCAACGTCAAAGGAACTGAGTAATATTAAGAAATGCTATAGATGGAAGGAAAGTAGTGTGGAAAAAAAACTATTAGGAAGCATCAAATTCAATCCCTTCTAGAACAACTTCCTCGACAAAACGTTCCACTGTAACAGTGAAGGTGTAAACTCGGCAGTAGAAAATCTTAACAGTATTTTTGACCTCTCAGCTTCCCTATCAAATCTAAAACTTTCAAACAGAAAACCGAAGAAAATTATCAACAATGACAAATGATTTGATGAGGAATGCAGAAACCTAAGAAAGAAATGGAGAAACCTGTCCAACCAAAAACACAGAGACCCAGAAAACCTGAGTCTACACCTTCACTATGGGGAATCACTAAAACAATACAGAAACACAGAGACCCAGAAAACCTGAGTCTACTCCTTCACTATGGTGAATCACTAAAACAATACAGAAACACAGAGACCCAGAAAACCTGAGTCTACGCCTTCACTATGGTGAATCACTAAAACAATACAGAAACACAGAGACCCAGAAAACCTGAGTCTACACCTTCACTATGGGGAATCACTAAAACAATACAGAAACACAGAGACCCAGAAACCCTGAGTCTACTCCTTCACTATGGTGAATCACTAAAACAATACAGAAACACAGAGACCCAGAAAACCTGAGTCTACGCCTTCACTATGGTGAATCACTAAAACAATACAGAAATACACTACGGAAAACCAAACAACAACACGAAGAACTATCTATCCAAAACAGAGATGTGTGGATAAACCACTTCTCCAATCTTCTCCAGTCTCTATAACAAAGAACAAACAGCAAAAACATAAACATGATCAAAATACAGATCTTAGAATCAACTATTAAAGACTACCAGAACCCACTGGATTCTCCAATTACATTGAATAAACTACAGGACAAAATACAAAACCCTCCAACCCAAAAAGGCTTGTGGTGTTGATGGTGTCCTCAACGAAATGATCAAATATACAGACAACAAATTCCAATTGGCTATACTAAAACTCTTTAACATCATCCTCAGCTCTGGCATCTTCCCCAATATTTGGAACTAAGGACTGATCACCCCAATCCACAAAAGCGGAGACAAATATGACCCCATATATACGTCAACAGCGACATTGAGAAAATCTTTGGCATTATCATTAACAGCAAACTCATACATTTCCTCAGTGAAAACAATGCACTGAGCAAATGTCAAATTGGCTTTTTACCAAATTACCGTATGACAGACCACGTATTCAGCCTGCACACCCTAATTGACAAACAAACCAAAACAAAGGCAAAGTCTTCTCATGCTTTGTTGATTTCAAAAAAGGATTTGACTCAATTTGGCATGAGGGTCTGCTATATAAATTGATGGAAAGTGGTGTTGGGGGAAAAACATACATTATAAAATCCATGTACACAAACAACAAGTGTACGGTTAAAATTGGCAAAAAACACACGTTTCTTCCCACAGGGCCGTGGAGTGAGACAGGGATGCAGCTTAAGCCCCACCCTCTTCAACATATATATCAATGAATTGGTGAGGGCACTAGAACAGTCTGCAGCACCCGGCCTCACCCTACTAGAATCTGAAGTCAAATGTTTACTGTTTGCTGATGATCTGGTGCTTCTGTCCCCAACCAAGGAGGGCCTACAGCACCACCTAGATCTACTGCACAGATTCTGACAGACCTGGGCCCTGGCAGACCTGGGTCCTGACAGACCTGGGCCCTGAAAGACCTGGGCCCTGATAGACCTGGGCCCTGACAGACCTGGGCCCTGACAGACCTGGGCCCTGACAGACCTGGGCCCTGGCAGTAAATCTCAGTAAGACCAAAATAATGGTGTTCCAAAAAAGGTCCAGTCGCCAGGACCACAAAAATAAATTCCATCTAGACACCGTTGCCCTAGAGCACACAAAACACTATACAGACCTCGGCCTAAACATCAGCGCCACAGGTAACTTCCACAAAGCTGTGAACGATCTGAGAGACAAGGCAAGAAGGGCCTTCTACGCCATCAAAAGGAACATAACATTTTACATACCAATTAGGATCTGGCTAAAAATGACTTGAATCAGTTGTTGAACCCATTGCCCTTTATGGTTGTGAGGTCTGGGGTCCGAATACCAACCAACAATTCACTAAATGGGACAAACACCAAATTGAGACTCTGCATGCAGAATTCTGCAATAATATCCTCAGTGTACAACGTAAAACCACAAATAATGCAGAGCAGAATTAGGACGATACCCGCTAATGATCAAAATCCAGAAAAGAGCCGTTAAATTCTACAACGACCTAAAAGGAAGCGATTCCCAAACCTTCCATAACAAAGCCATCACCTACAGAGAGATGAACCTGGAGAAGAGTCCCCTAAGCAAGCTGGTCCTGGGTCTCTGTTCACAAACACAAACAGACACCACAGAGCCCTAGGACAGCAACACAAACAGACCCCACAGAGCCCCAGGACAGCAACACAAACAGACCCCACAGAGCCCCAGGACAGCAACACAATTAGACCCAACCAAATCATGAGAAAACAAAAAGATAATTACTTGACACATTGGAAAGAATTAACAAAAAAACAGAGCAAACTAGAATGCTATTTGTCCCTAAACAGAGAGAACAACGTGGCAGAATACCTAACCACTGGGACTGACCCAAACTTAAGGAAAGCTTTGACTATGTACAGACCCAGTGAGCGTAGCCTTGCTATTGAGAAAGGACGCCGTAGGCAGACCTGGCTCTTAAGACAAGACAGGCTATGTGCAACACTGCCCACAAAATGAAGTGGAAACTGAGCTGCACTTCCTAACTTCCTGCCCAAATGTATGACCATATTAGAGACACATATTTCCCTCAGATTACACAGATCCACAAAGAATTAGAAAACAAACCCAATTTTGATAAACTCACAGCAGTAAGATTTGTGACCTGTTGCCACAAGAAAAGGGCAACCAATGAAGAACAAAACACCATTGTAAATACAACCCATATTTATGTTTATTTATTTTCCCTTTTGTACTTTAACTATTTGTACATCATTACAACACTGTATATAAACATAATATGACATTTGAAATGTCTTTATTCTTTTGGAACTTCTGTGAGTGTAATGTTTACTGTTCATTTTTATTGTTTATTTCACTTTTGTATATTATCTATTTCACCTGCTTTGGCAATGTTAACATATGTTTCCCATGCCAATAAAGCCCCCTTGAATTGACTTGAATTGAGAGGGGGAGAAGAGAGAGGAGAGAGAGGAGGAGAGAGAGATATTCAGAAAGAGAGAGGGAGAGAGAGAGATGTCTGTGTGTGTGTAGAGAGAGGGGGGAGTAAAGAGGAGAAAGAGGAGAGAGAGATGTTCAGAGAGAGAGAGAGATGTTCAGAGAGAGAGAGAGAGAGAGAGAGAGAGAGAGAGAGTTGTCTGTGTTACCTGGAAGCGGTAAGGAGAGCCATCAGATCTCAGTAGTAGAGAGCGAGGCTCTTTCAGAGGATAGATGTACCCATACTGCACCAGGAGTCCTCCCAGGTGGCGCGCCTCTACACACACACATTTCAAAGTGACATTTTGCAGCTTTGAGATGAAGATATGGTATAAAACTAGAAATAGTGACAGGGGGAATTACATCCACAGTGAAAAAAGGAAGAGCCAGACTCACCTTCCTCTGTTATATTGTATTTCTGAATCAGCCACTCGATGACGTCATTACCTGAAGAGAAAGAGACGTTAGCCCCCGTTTAAACCCCGATCTAACATGCCTCCTTTGTCCTGATCTTGTCCACATGCTGATTGTGCCCACGTTTTTCCACATAGGCGTAGACGATTAAAAAGAGGCATTGCGATGTGATCGTGATCAGGGCGTAGACGATTAAAAAGAGGCATTGCGATGTGATCGTGATCAGATCTTCCTGACCCCCGTCCAGAGGTAGTCGGGAACCCGTTGTGTCAGGATTAATGCCAAGTGTCACGGTGTGGTATAACCCTACTAGGGCTTAATGCCCAGTGTAGACGGATCTGGATTAATGCCAAGTGTAGACGGATCTGGATTAATGCCAAGTGTAGACGGATCTGGATTAATGCCAAGTGTAGACGGATCTGGATTAATGCCAAGTGTCACGGTGTGGTATAACCCTACTAGGGAAAAATGCCAGGTGTAGACGTATCTGGATTAATGCCGAGTGTAAACGGATCTGGATTAATGCCGAGTGTAGACGGATCTGGATTAATGCCAAGTGGAGACGGATCTGGATTAATGCCAAGTGTAGACGGATCTGGATTAATGCCAAGTGTAGACGGATCTGGATAAATGCCAAGTGTAGATGGATCTGGACAGATCACAAACATTTTGATCATGGTATAACCCTACTGGTCTCGGTCTGGTATAACCCTACTGGTCACGGTCTGGTATAACCCTACTGGTCACGGTCTGGTACAACCCTACTGGTCACGGTCTGGTATAACCCTACTGGTCACGGTGTGGTATAACCCTACTGGTCACGGTCTGGTATAACCCTACTGGTCTGGGTCTGGTATAACCCTACTGGTCTCGGTCTGGTACAACCCTACTGGTCACGGTCTGGTATAACCCTACTGGTCACGGTCTGGTACAACCCTACTGGTCACGGTCTGGTACAACCCTACTGGTCACGGTCTGGTATAACCCTACTGGTCACGGTGTGGTATAACCCTACTGGTCACGGTCTGGTATAACCCTACTGGTCGCGGTGTGGTATAACCCTACTGGTCACGGTCTGGTACAACCCTACTGGTCACGGTCTGGTACAACCCTACTGGTCACGGTCTGGTATAACCCTACTGGTCACGGTCTGGTACAACCCTACTGGTCACGGTCTGGTATAACCCTACTGGTCTCGGTCTGGTACAACCCTACTGGTCACGGTCTGGTATAACCCTACTGGTCTGGTACAACCCTACTGGTCACGGTCTGGTATAACCCTACTGGTCTCGGTCTGGTACAACCCTACTGGTCACGGTCTGGTATAACCCTACTGGTCTGGTACAACCCTACTGGTCACGGTCTGGTATAACCCTACTGGTCACGGTCTGGTATAACCCTACTGGTCACGGTCTGGTATAACCCTACTGGTCTGGTACAACCCTACTGGTCACGGTCTGGTATAACCCTACTGGTCTCGGTCTGGTACAACCCTACTGGTCTGGTACAACCCTACTGGTCACGGTCTGGTATAACCCTACTGGTCTCGGTCTGGTATAACCCTACTGGTCACGGTCTGGTATAACCCTACTGGTCACGGTCTGGTATAACCCTACTGGTCTCGGTCTGGTACAACCCTACTGGTCACGGTCTGGTACAACCCTACTGTTCACGGTCTGGTATAACCCTACTGGTCTCGGTCTGGTACAACCCTACTGGTCACGGTGTGGTATAACCCTACTGGTCTCGGTCTGGTACAACCCTACTGGTCACGGTGTGGTATAACCCTACTGGTCACGGTCTGGTATAACCCTACTGGTCACGGTGTGGTATAACCCTACTGGTCAGGGTCTGGTACAACCCTACTGGTCTGGGTCTGGTATAACCCTACTGGTCACGGTCTGGTACAACCCTACTGGTCACGGTGTGGTACAACCCTACTGGTCTGGGTCTGGTACAACCCTACTGGTCTGGGTCTGGTATAACCCTACTGGTCACGGTCTGGTACAACCCTACTGGTCTGGGTCTGGTATAACCCTACTGGTCACGGTCTGGTACAACCCTACTGGTCAGGGTCTGGTATAACCCTACTGGTCACGGTGTGGTACAACCCTACTGGTCGCGGTGTGGTACAACCCTACTGGTCACGGTCTGGTATAACCCTACTGGTCACGGTCTGGTATAACCCTACTGGTCACGGTCTGGTACAACCCTACTGGTCAGGGTCTGGTACAACCCTACTGGTCACGGTGTGGTACAACCCTACTGGTCACGGTGTGGAGGTCAGGGTGTGGTAACCTTGGTAACCTACCGGTCATGGCGTATAACGGTGATGAGGACCTAGAGGTCAGGGTGTGGTAACCTTGGTAACCTACCGGTCATGGCATGGGGAATAACGGTGATGAGGAGTCTCTGGTTTCTCATCTTCATCCCCATGTCAGGATCTTGCATCGCTACGATCACTCTCTCCATCTACACACACACACACACACACACACACACACACACACACACACACACACACACACACACACACACACACACACACACACACACACACACACACACACACACACACACACACACACAGGGGTTAGGGAGACACACACACACACACACACACACACAGGGGTTAGGGGTTAGGGAGTAGGGGATAGGGAGTAGGGAGTAAGGGATAGGGGTTAGGGAGTAGGGGTTAGGGAGTAGGGGATAGGGAGTAGGGGTTAGGGAGTAGGGAGTAGGGAGTAGGGGATAGGGAGTAGGGAGTAGGGGATAGGGAGTAGGGTTTAGGGAGTAGGGGATAGGGAGTAGGGGATAGGGAGTAGGGTTTAGGGAGTAGTGGATAGGGAGTAGGGTTTAGGGAGTAGGGGATAGGGGTTAGGGAGTAGGGGTTAGGGAGTAGGGGATAGGGAGTAGGGGTTAGGGAGTAGGAGATAGGGTTTAGGGAGTAGAGGTTAGGGAGTAGGGATTAGCGATAGGGGTTAGCCATCAGAACCTCCATCGGCAGCTAGCCATCAGAACCTCCATCAGCA
Source organism: Salmo trutta (assembly GCF_901001165.1). Classification (NCBI taxonomy): domain Eukaryota; kingdom Metazoa; phylum Chordata; class Actinopteri; order Salmoniformes; family Salmonidae; genus Salmo; species Salmo trutta. Next base: position 1,677,684 of record NW_021823104.1, on the reverse strand, counting down.
GCTAGCCATCAGAACCTCCATCGGCAGCTAGCCATCAGAACCTCCATTGGCAGCTAGCCATCAGAACCTCCATTGGCAGCTAGCCATCAGAACCTCCATCAGCAGCTAGCCTTTAGAAGATAACCAGCTAATTAGCTACTAGCTATTTAATCATTATCAGCCACTGCTAGCGGCCTTTACCTTCCTCACAGACACCAGCCACTTTTAGCCTGGATAATACATTCCAGCCTGCCAGTATCAGACTGTTTTCTCCACTACAACGCCGGATTCCTGCCGTAAACCCTGGACCATTACTCCTGATCATCACAGCTAGCTAGCTGCCACCGAGTGGCCCGGCCCCGAAGCTAGCCCTGAGCTAGCCCCCAGTGATCACTCGGCTACACAGCTGATCCCTCCCGGACTCTACCGCAACACGGCTAGAATCCACTACTCCACCGGATCCTTGCCATAAGCTCTGGACCTTTGCATCGGATCATCGCTGCTAGCTAGCTGCTACCGAGTGGCTATAGCGGCTAATTCCCCTGTCCTGAAGCTAGCACCAGTTAGCCGTGAGCCAGGCGCATCTCCAGGCTAGCAAACGCAATTACTACAACTACAATACCTCTTTCGCCAACTGGCCTGGTCCCTTTGTCGACATGGTGCCCCACCGTAAAACCACGACTGGTCTGCCGACGTAACTACATCCTCTGTGCCATCAGAACCTCCATTTGCCGGACTTCTGAGCAGACGCTTTTACTAGCCCCGGCCTGCTAACTTTAAACGCTGTGTCTCCCGCTTGCTAGCATAGTAATAATGACTACCCCGGCTTCCCTGTTTCATCTATTGCTGTTCACTGGACCCTATGTTCACTTGGCTACATAGCTGATGCCTGCTGGACTGTTCATTAATCACGGTACTCCATTTTGTTTATTTTTATTTTGTTTATCTGTCGGCCCTAGCCACGAACTCAGGCCCTGTGTGTAGTTAACCGACCCTCTCTGCCGATTCATCGCCATTTTACCTGTTGTTGTTGTTGTCTTAGCTGATTAGCTGTTGTTGTCTTAGCTAGCTCTCCCAATCAACACCTGTGATTGCTTTATGCCTCGCTTTATGTCTCTCTCAAATGTCAATATGCTATGTATACTGTTGTTTAGGACAGTTATCATTGTTTTAGTTTACTGCGGAGCCCCTAGTCCCGCTCAACATGCCTCAGATACCTCCTTTGTCCCACCTCCCACACATGCGGTGACCTCACCCAGCATAACTAGCGCGTCCAGAGATGCAACCTCTCTTAGCATCACTCAATGCCTGGGTTTACCTCCACTGTACCCGCACCCCACCATACCCCTGTCTGTACATTATGCCCTGAATCTATTCTACCACGCCCAGAAATCTGCTCCTTTTATTCTCTGTCCCCAACGCACTAGACGACCAGTTTTGATAGCCTTTAGCCGTGCGCTGAGTTCGCTATTTGGGGTGGCAGGTGTTTTTTGCTGTGTCGCTCATTAAAAGCCATCACCCGTATCGCTGCTTCCTGCGTCTGATTCCTCCTCCACTACCCCTAAGCATTACATCCATGTCTTTGTGTGAAATTGTTGTATGTTATGTGGGTATTTATCATGCACCTGATTTTTGTTAATGTTCCGTGTTTTGGGCACGTTTATTGTATTCTGTGCTGTCGTTTTGGAATGGAATAAAAGTGCACCTGTTACTACACGCTACTCTCCTGCACCTGACTTCGCCTCCCTTACACACCCGTAACACAAAGCCTCCTTTACTCACGCCACCAAACATACCCTCGTAAAAACTGACCATCCTACCGATCCTCGACTTCGGCGATGTCATTTACACTCTACTCAGAAAACTGGATGCAGTCTATCACAGTGCCATCTGTTTTGTCACCAAAGCCCCTTATACCACCCACCACTGCGACCTGTATGCTCTAGTTGGCTGGCCCTCGCTATCTATTCATCGCCAGACCCACTGGCTCCAGGTCATCTATAAGTCTATGCTAGGTAAAGCTCCGCCTTATCTCAGCTCACTGGTCACCATAACAACACCCACCCGTAGCACAAGCTCCAGCAGGTATATCTCACTGGTCATCCCCAAAGCCAACACCCCCTTTGGCCGCCTTTCCTTCCAGTTCTCTGCTGCCAATGACTGGAACGAATTGCAAAAATCGCTGAAGCTGGAGACTTATATTTCCCTCACTAACTTTACACATCAGCTATCTGAGCAGCTAACCGATCGCTGCAGCTGTACATAGCCCATCTGTAAATAGCCCATCCAATCTACCTACCTCATCCCCATATTGTTTTTATTTACTTTTCTGCTCTTTTGCACACCAGTATTTCTACTTGCAAATCATCATCTGCACATCTATCACTCCAGTGTTAATTTGCTAAATTGTAATTACTTCGCTACTACGGCCTATTTATTACCATACCTCCTCATGCCATTTGCACACACTGTATTTAGACTTTCTTCTTTTTCTACTGTGTTATTGACTGTACGCTTGTTTACTCCATGTGTAACTCTGTGTTGTTGTATGTGTCGAATTGTTATGCTTTATCTTGGCCCAGTCACAGTTGTAAATGAGAACTTGTTCTCAACTTGCCGACCTGGTTAAATTAAGGTGAAATAAATACATAAAAAAGGTGTTAGGGGTTAGGGAGTAGGGGTTAGGGAGTAGGGGTTAGGGTTAGGGAGTAGGGGTTAGGGATGGGGTTTAGGGTTAAGGAGTAGGGGTTAGGGTTTAGAAGTAGGGGTTAGGGAGTAGGGGTTAGGGAGTAGGGGTTAGGGTTAGGGAGTAGGGGTTAGGGATGGGGTTTAGGGTTAAGGAGTAGGGGTTAGGGTTTAGAAGTAGGGTTTAGGGAGTAGGGTTTAGGGAGTAGGGGTTTAGGGAGTAGGGGTTAGGGAGTAGGGGTTAGGGACGGGGTTTAGGGGATGGGGTTAGGGTTAAGGAGTAGGCTTTAGGGAGTAGGGTTAGGGAGTAGGGGTTAGGGAGTAGGGGTTAGGGAGTAGGGGTTAGGGATGGGGGTTTAGGGGATGGGGTTAGGGTTAAGGAGTAGGCTTTAGGGAGTAGGGTTAGGGAGTAGGGGTTAGGGAGTAGGGGTTAGGGAGTAGGGAGTAGGGGTTAGGGAGTAGGGGTTAGGGAGTAGGGGTTTAGGGAGTAGGGGTTTAGGGAGTAGGGGTTAGGGAGTAGGGGTTAGGGACGGGGTTTAGGGGATGGGGTTAGGGTTAGGGTTAGGGTTAAGGAGTAGGCTTTAGGGAGTAGGGTTAGGGAGTAGGGGTTAGGGAGTAGGGGTTAGGGAGTAGGGAGTAGGGGTTAGGGAGTAGGGGTTAGGGATGGGGTTTAGGGGATGGGGTTAGGGTTTAGGGTTAGGGAGTAGGGGTTAGGGAGTAGGGGTTAGGGAGTAGGGGTTTAGGGAGTAGGGGTTAGGGGATGGGGTTAGGGTTAGGGAGTAGGGGTTAGGGAGTAGGGGTTAGGGAGTAGGGGTTAGGGACGGGGTTTAGGGGATGGGGTTAGGGTTAGGGTTAAGGAGTAGGGGTTAGGGTTTAGAAGTAGGGGTTAGGGGTACGGGTTCAGGGGATAGGGGTTAGGGTTTAGGGTTAGGGTGTAGGGTTTAGGAGCAGTGTTCAGGGTTAGCAGTAAGGTTTAGGGGTTAGGGTGTAGGGGTAGGGTTTAGGGGTTAGGGTGTAGGGGTAGTGCGTAGGGTTTAGTGTAGGGTTAGGGGTTAGGGGTTAGGGTGTAGGGGTAGTGTGTAGGGGTTAGTGTAGGGTTAGGGGTTAGGGTGTAGGGGTAGTGTGTAGGGGTTAGTGTAGGGTTAGGGGTTAGGGTGTAGGGGTAGTGCGTAGGGTTTAGTGTAGGGTTAGGGGTTAGGGGTTAGGGTGTAGGGGTAGTGTGTAGGGGTTAGTGTAGGGTTAGGGGTTAGGGGTTAGGGTGTAGGGGTTAGGGGTTAGGGTGTAGGGGTAGTGTGTAGTGTGTAGGGTTAGGGGTTAGGGGTTAGGGTGTAGGGGTAGTGTGTAGGGGTTAGTGTAGGGTTAGGGGTTAGGGTGTAGGGGTAGTGTGTAGGGGTTAGTGTAGGGTTAGGGGTTAGGGGTTAGGGTGTAGGGGTAGTGTGTAGGGGTTAGTGTAGGGTTAGGGGTTAGGGGTTAGGGTGTAGGGGTAGTGTGTAGGGGTTAGTGTAGGGTTAGGGGTTAGGGGTTAGGGTGTAGGGGTAGTGTGTAGGGGTTAGTGTAGGTACAGTACCTTTCTGAGGCAATACATCTGCTCCCTCTGAGCTCCTCCTTTGGTCAGCGTGTTGATGGTCATCTTCTCTCTCTCCGTCTCTCTCTCTCTCTCCGTCTCTCTCTCTCCGTCTCTCTCTCTTTCTCTCTTTAGCTCTCTCTCCGTCTCTCTCCCTCTCTCTCTATCTCTCTATATCTCTCTCTCTGTCTCTCTCTCGTCTCTCTTCCTCGCTCTCTATCTCTCTCTTTATATCTCTCTTTCTCTCTTTAGCTCTCTCCGTCTCTCTCTCTCTCTTTCAGTAGAAGTGCTGTCTAGATGTCTCTGTCTGTTTTTAGCAATCTGAGGTAGCAGGCAGCAGCGGGACAATAAAGTGCAGAAATGAACCAAGCTGCACAGGAGCACTAAGTATCCATCCCCTCCCTTCCCCTCTCTCTCCATCTCCTCCCCCTTTTATCTCTCTCTCTCTCTCTCCATCCCCTCCCTTCCCCTCTCTCTCCATCTCCTCCCCCTTTTATCTCTCTCTCTCCACCCCCTCCCCCTTCTCTCTCTCTCTCCATCCCCTCCCCCCTCTCTCTCCACCCCCTCCCCCTTCTCTCTCTCTCTCTCCATCCCCTCCCCCTTCTCTCTCTCTCTCTCCATCCCCTCCCCCTTCTCTCTCTCTCTCTCCATCTCCTCCCCCTTTTATCCCTCTTTCTCCATCCCCTCCCTCCCCCTCTCTCTCCATCTCCTCCCCCTTTTATCCCTCTCTCTCCATCCCCTCCCCCTTCTCTCTTTTTCCATCCACCTTTTATCTCTCTCCCTCCTTCTCTCTCTCCATCCAGCTTTTATCTCTCTCTCTCCACCCCCTCCCCCTTCTCTCTCTCTCTCCATCCCCTCCCCCTCTCTCTCCACCCCCTCCCCCTTCTCTCTCTCTCTCTCCATCCCTCCCCCTTCTCTCTCTCTCTCTCCATCCCCTTCCCCCCTTCTCTCTCTCTCTCTCCATCCCCTCCCCCTTCTCTCTCTCTCTCCATCCCCTCCCCCTTCTCTCTCTCGCTCTCTCTCCATCCCCTCCCCCTTCTCTCTCTCTCTCTCCATCCCCTCCCCCTTCTCTCTCTCTCTCTCCATCCCCTCCCCTTCTCTCTCTCGCTCTCTCTCCATCCCCTCCCCTTCTCTCTCTCTCTCTCTCCATCCCCTCCCCCCTTCTCTCTCATCTCTCTCTCATCCCTCCCCCTTCTCTCTCTCTCCTCTCTCTCTCCATCCCCTCCCCCCCTTCTCTCTCTCTCTCTCTCTCTCTCCTCCTCCTCCCCCCTTCTCTCTCTCTCTCCCTCTCCTCCCCTCTCTCTCTCTCTCTCATCTCTCCATCCCCTCCCCCTTCTCTCTCTCTCTCATCCCCTCCCTCCCTCTTTCTCCATCCAGCTTTTATCTCTCTCTCTCTCTCTCTCTCCCTCTCTCTCTCTCTTTCTCCATCCAGATTTTATCTCTCTCTCTCTCTCTCTCTCTCTCTCTCTCTCTCTCTCCCCCATCCCCTCCCCCCTTCTCCCTCCCTCCCTCCCTCCCTCCCTCTCTTTCTCCATCCAGATTTTATCTCTCTCTCTCCGCCCCCTCCCCCTTCTCTCTCTCTCTCTCCACCCCCTCCCCCTTCTCTCTCAGACTGGTGATGCTGCCCTTCTGCGGATTAATGAGGATTATATTATATTGCATATTTATTCATTAATTTATGTTCACCATGGAAACATTTATGATATGGGAATGTTAAAAGACATCATCATAAGTAGTATTACTTTATTAATATCTGAATATATTTAGTATATACATTTATGTTAGTAATACTTTATTAATATATACTGCTCCAAAAAATAAAGGGAACACTAAAATAACACATCCTAGATCTGAATGAATGAAATAATCTTATTAAATACTTTTTTCTTTACATAGTTGAATGTGCTGACAACAAAATCACACAAAAATAATCAATGGAAATCCAAATTAATATATGAATATATTTAGTAGGTATATTTATGTTAGTAATGCTTTATTAATATATTTAGTAGGTATATTTATGTTAGTAATACTTTATTAATATATTTAGTAGGTATATTTATGTTAGTAAGACTTTATTAATATATTAAGTATTTTCTAAGGTTCATCAGCCAGGCAACAGTGTTAGGGTAACCTAGGCAGCAGCCTTACCAAACCACAGAGTAGTTGCAAACAAGAAAGTAGTCCCAGGGCACCAGGAGAGAGAAAGTAATCCCTGAGCAGCCGCCTCGCCCCCAGGTCTCCTTCCACTGATACTTCTAACCCTGTTCCTAGGAAACTAGTTCCACTGCTGTCAGGCCTAAGAAACTGGTTTCATACACATCAGGTGCATCTTATTAAAGGGATCCCAAGTGGCACAGCGGTCTAAGGCACTGCATCTCAGTGCAAGAGGTGTCACTACAGTCCCTGGTTCAAATCCAGGCTGTATCACAGCGGTCTACGGCACTGCATCTCAGTGCAAGAGGTGTCACTACAGTCCCTGGTTCAAGTCCAGGCTGTATCACAGCGGTCTAAGGCACTGCATCTCAGTGCAAGAGGCGTCACTACAGTCCCTGGTTCAAATCCAGGCTGTATCACAGCGGTCTAAGGCACTGCATCTCAGTGCAAGAGGTGTCACTACAGTCCCTGGTTCAAATCCAGGCTGTATCACAGCGGTCTACGGCACTGCATCTCAGTGCAAGAGGTGTCACTACAGTCCCTGGTTCAAATCCAGGCTGTATCACAGCGGTCTAAGGCACTGCATCTCAGTGCAAGAGGCGTCACTACAGTCCCTGGTTCAAATCCAGGCTGTATCACATCCGGCCGTGATTGGGAGTCCCATAGGGCGGTGCACAATTGGCCCAGCGTCGCTGGGGTAGGGCGTCATTGTAAATAAGAATTAGTTCTTAACTGACTTGCCTAGTTAAATAAAGGTTAAGTTAAAATATATATAAAACCTTTTTAAAGACATGCTTGGGAACAACTACTTGTAACGGTCGTCGTACGTAATGGACCAAGGCGCAGCGGGTTGAGCGCTCATCTTAACTTTATTAGGACAACGTAACAAACAAAAACAAGAAAAGGATCGAACGAACAGTGTTGCAGGCTAAACACACAGCAGTACAACAACAACTTCCCACAAAGGGACAGGTGAAAACAGGGCTACTTAAGTATGACTCTCAATCAGCAACAAAGATGTACAAAGAAATACACAACATAGAAAACCATAGAAATACAAAACCTAGAACATTACCCAAAAACCCCGGAACACATAAATCAAACACCCCTCTTACATAAATACATATCCCATTAACCTGTTAGGGTATAGGGGGCAGTATTTTCACGGCTGGATAAAAAAATGTACCCGATTTAATCTGGTTACTAATCCTACCCAGTAACTACAATATGCATATACTTATTATATATGGATAGAAAACACCCTAAAGTTTCAAAAACTGTTTCAATGGTGTCTGTGAGTATAACAGAACTCATTTGGCAGGCAAAACCCTGAGACAGATTCTGACAGGAAGTGGATACCTGATGTGTTGAATTGACTTTAAGCCTATACCATTGAAAAACAAAGGGAAGGAGGAATATTTTGGCACTTCCTATTGCTTCCACAAGATGTCCCCAGCCTTTACAAAGTGTTTTGAGTCTTCTACAGTGAGATCTGACTGAAGAAAAGCGTTGGAACGGCGATGGCCCATTAGACACCTTGCGTGCGAGTTGATGGTGGGTACTCTCATTCCGAAACGTTTTAAAAGAGAACCCAATGGTCCGCCTTGAATTTTATTCATGTTCTGGTTAAAAAAGGCCCTAATGATTTATGCGATACAACGTTTGACATGTTTGAACGAACGAAAATATATTTTTTCCGTTCTTGAAGTGAAGTGAAGTCCGGCTGGCTTAGATCATGTGCTACAACACGGAGGTTTTTGGACATAAATTATGAGCTTTTTTGAACAAAACTACATTCGTTATGGACCTGGGACTCTTTGGAAGTGACATCTGATGAAGAGAATCAAAGGTAATGGATTATTTACATAGTATTTTAGATTTTAGATCTCTCCAACATGGCGGTTAGTCTGTATTTTTCTGGCGCAGTGCTCAGATTATTGCAAAGTGTGATTTCCCAGTAAGGTTAATTTTAAATCTGGCAAGTCCATTGCGTTCAAGAGATGTAAATCTATAATTCTTTGAATGACAATATAATATTTTACCAATGTTTTCTAATATTAATTAATTATTTTGTTGTCATGACTTGACTGCCGGTATTGGAGGGAAACGATTTCCTGAACATCAACGCCATAGTAAAACGCTGTTTTTAGATATAAATATGAACTTGATAGAACTAAAAATGCATGCATTGTCTAACATAATGTCCTAGGAGTGTCATCTGATGGAGATTGTAAAAGGTTAGTGCATAATTTTAGCTGATTTTATGGTTTTGGTGACGCCTGTCTTTGAATCGACAATACACTACACACAGCTATTGTCAATGTACTCTCCTAACATAACCTAACTTTATGCTTTCCCCGTAAAACCTTTTTGAAATCGGTAAACGTGGTTAGATTAAGAAGATGTTTATCTTTCAAAGGCTGTAAGTTAGTTGTATGTTTGAGAAATTTGAATTTTGACATTTATTTGGTTTCAAATTTGCCGCTCTTGAAATGCACCTGCTGTTGATAGGGTGCGCCACGGGGGGCACGCTAACGTCCCACATAGCCCCAAGAAGTTAAACCTCGAACCACATAAAACAAATACCCCCTGCCACGTCCTGACCAAACTACAATAACCAAACTACAATAACCAAACTACAATAACCAAACTACAATAACCAAACTACAATAACCAAACTACAATACCCAAACTACAATACCCAAACTACAATAACCAAACTACAATACCCAAACTACAATAACCAAACTACAATAACCAAACTACAATACCCAAACTACAATAACCAAACTACAATAACCAAACTACAATACCCAAACTACAATAACCAAACTACAATAACCAAACTACAATACCCAAACTACAATAACCAAACTACAATAACCAAACTACAATAACCAAACTACAATACCCAAACTACAATACCCAATACCCCCTTATACTGGTCAGGACGTGACAGTACTATGTATTGTCTAATCCTCTTCGTCTGGATGTTTCAATGTGGAGTTCATACATGCTAAGTCTATTAGCATAATTACTGTCTTACCTCAGTTAGCTATCAATATAGTTAGCTATTTGTATGTGGAGTTCATACATGCTAAGTCTATTAGCATAATTACTGTCTTACCTCAGTTAGCTATCAATATAGTTAGCTATTTGTATGTGGAGTTCATACATAGATAATCTATTAGCATAATTACTGTCTTACCACAGTTAGCTATCAATATAGTTAGCTATATGTATGTGGAGTTCATACATAGATAATCTATTAGCATAATTACTGTCTTACCACAGTTAGCTATCAATATAGTTAGCTATATGTATGTGGAGTTCATACATGCTAAGTCTATTAGCAGAATTACTGTTTTACCTCAGTTAGCTATCAATATAGTTAGCTATTTGTATGTGGAGTGCTGATTCTATTAGCAGAATACCTGTCTTACCTCAGTTAGCTATCAATATACACTGCTCAATATACGTCCTGACCACACTACAATAACCATAACCCCCTGCCACGTCCTGACCACACTACAATAACCAATACCCCCTGCCACGTCCTGACCACACTACAATAACCATAACCCCCTGCCACGTCCTGACCACACTACAATAACCAATACCCCCTGCCACATCCTGACCACACTACAATAACCATAACCCCCTGCCACGTCCTGACCCCACTACAATAACCATAACCCCTGCCACGTCCTGACCACACTACAATAACCAATACCCCCTTGCCACGTCCTGACCACACTACAATAACCATAACCCCCTGCCACGTCCTGACCACACTACAATAACCATAACCCCCTGCCACGTCCTGACCACACTACAATAACCATAACCCCCTGCCACGTTCTGACCACACTACAATAACCATAACCCCTTGCCACGTCCTGACCACACTACAATAACCATAACCCCCTGCCACGTCCTGACCACACTACAATAACCAATACCCCCTGCCACGTCCTGACCACACTACAATAACCAATACCCCCTGCCACGTCCTGACCACACTACAATAACCAATACCCCCTGCCACGTCCTGACCACACTACAATAACCAATACCCCCTGCCACATCCTGACCACACTACAATAACCAATACCCCCTGCCACGTCCTGACCACACTACAATAACCAATACCCCCTGCCACGTCCTGACCACACTACAATAACCAATACCCCCTGCCACGTCCTGACCACACTACAATAACCATAACCCCGTGCCACGTCCTGACCACACTACAATAACCATAACCCCCTGCCACGTCCTGACCCCACTACAATAACCAATACCCCCTGCCACGTCCTGACCACACTACAATAACCATAACCCCCTGCCACGTCCTGACCACACTACAATAACCAATACCCCCTGCCACGTCCTGACCACACTACAATAACCATAACCCCCTGCCATGTCCTGACCACACTACAATAACCAATACCCCCTGCCACATCCTGACCACACTACAATAACCAATACCCCCTGCCACGTCCTGACCACACTACAATAACCAATACCCCCTGCCACGTCCTGACCACACTACAATAACCATAACCCCCTGCCACGTCCTGACCACACTACAATAACCATAACCCCCTGCCACGTCCTGACCACACTACAATAACCAATACCCCCTGCCACGTCCTGACCACACTACAATAACCATAACCCCCTGCCACGTCCTGGCCACACTACAATAACCATAACCCCCTGCCACATCCTGACCACACTACAATAACCATAACCCCCTGCCACAGTTTATTACAATCCACATAATAATTCACATTTCCTGTTGCTGCAGGATTATTTTCCTGTTTCAAAGGAAGATCCCATACTGTAACTAACTGCAATGTTGTTGATCCATCCTCAGTTTTCACTAATCACAGTGGTAAATCCCAACAACAAATAATGGTGTATTTGGGTTTATTTGGCTTATCTATAACCAGCTAATTTTCTTGGTAACAGTAATATTTAGACAACATGATGCCAAGTGTGTTGTTTTTACGTAAACAGCCACTCCTTTCCCTTTTTGCAATGTATGACACCTGAAGATATTTTAACCACAAATCTCAATGTCCTTATCCGAGACCGAATCAGTCAGCCAAGTCTCTGTTAGAACCAGAATATCAGTTGTGTCAGTTGTGTCCTGCACCCAGATATGAAGAAGGTCCAACTGAGATACAAACAAAGACACCGCCAGGAGTACACTCAGACTAGCTTGGAACATAGAGTAGCTTCTTGTTTTTTGTACGTCTTATCAGGGTGATTGACAGTTTGTTGAGGCTAGGCTACGGCTTCCACTAGATGTCAACGATCTTTATAAAGTTGTTTGAAGTGTCTATGATTAACAGAGATCGAATTAGAATGCAGGGAAGTTGACATGTCGTCACTTCATTTTTCGCGCCTGCGCATAAATGTAAGAAGAGAGAATTTTTCATAAACGTTTTTCTAGACACAGGAGAGGTCGTGTGAAAATATTACTGATGTTTCACGTTAACTTCTTGGGGCTATGTGGGACGTTAGCGTGCCCCCCGTGGCGCACCCTATCAACAGCAGGTGCATTTCAAGAGCGGCAAATTTGAAACCAAATAAATGTCAAAATTCAAATTTCTCAAACATACAACTAACTTACAGCCTTTGAAAGATAAACATCTTCTTAATCTAACCACGTTTACCGATTTCAAAAAGGTTTTACGGGGAAAGCATAAAGTTAGGTTATGTTAGGAGAGTACATTGACAATAGCTGTGTGTAATGCATTGTCGATTCAAAGACAGGCGTCACCAAAACCATACAATCAGCTAAAATTATGCACTAACCTTTTACAATCTCCATCAGATGACACTCCTAGGACATTATGTTAGACAATGCATGCATTTTTAGTTCTATCAAGTTCATATTTATATCTAAAAACAGCATTTTACTATGGCGTTGATGTTCAGGAAATTGTTTCCCTCCAATACCGGCAGTCAAGTCATGACAACAAAATAATTAATTAAAATTAGAAAACATTGGTAAAATATTATATTGTCATTCAAAGAATTATAGATTTACATCTCTTGAACGCAATGGACTTGCCAGATTTAAAATTAACCTTACTGGGAAATCACACTTTGCAATAATCTGAGCACTGCGCCAGAAAATACGCATTGCGATACAGACTAACTGCCATGTTGGAGAGATCTAAAATCGAAAATACTATGTAAATAATCCATTACCTTTGATTCTCTTCATCAGATGTCACTTCCAAAGAGTCCCAGGTCCATAACGAATGTAGTTTTGTTCAAAAAAGCTCATCATTTATGTCCAAATACCTCCGTGTTGTAGCACATGATCTAAGCCAGCCGGACTTCACTTCACTTCAAGAACGGAAAAAATATATTTCCGTTCGTTCAAACATGTCAAACGTTGTATCGCATAAATCATTAGGGCCTTTTTTAACCAGAACATGAATAAAATTCAAGGCGGACCATTGGGTTCTCTTTTAAAACGTTTCGGAATGAGAGTACCCACCATCAACTCGCGCGCCAGGTGTCTAATGGACCATCACATTCCATGGCTCTTATTCGGTCAGATCTCACTGTAGAACACTCAAAACACTTTGTAAAGGCTGGGGACATCTTGTGGAAGCAATAGGAAGTGCCAGAATATTCCTAACCCCCTTTGTTTTTCAATGGCATAGGCTCAAAGTCAATTCAACACATCAGGTATCCACTTCCTGTCAGAATCTGTCTCAGGGTTTTGCCTGCCAAAAGAGTTCTGTTATACTCATGACACCATTCAAACAGTTTTTGAAACTTTAGGGTGTTTTCTATCCATATATAATAAGTATATGCATATTGTAGTTACTGGGTAGGATTAGTAACCAGATTAAATCGGGTACATTTTTTTATCCAGCCGTGAAAATACTGCCCCCTATACCCTAACAGGTTAACAGGAAGCCAGTGTAGGGAGGCTAGCACTGGAGTAATATGATCAAATTTTTGGGTTCTAGTCAGGATTCTAGCAGCCGTATTTAGCACTAACTGAAGTTTGTTTAGTGCTTTATCCGGGTAGCCGGAAAGTAGAGCATTGCAGTAGTCCAGCCTAGAAGTAACAAAAGCATGGATTAATTTTTCTGCGTCATTTTTGGACAGAAAGTTTCTGATTTTTGCAATGTTACGTAGATGGAAAAAAGTTGTCCTTGAAACAGTCTTGATATGTTCTTCAAAAGAGAGATCAGGGTCCAGAGTAACGCCGAGGTCCTTCACAGTTTTATTTGAGACGACTGTACAACCATCCAGATTAATTGTCAGATTGAACAGAAGATCTCTTTGTTTCTTGGGACCTAGAACAAGCATCTCTGTTTTGTCCGAGTTTAAAAGTAGAAAGTTTGCAGCCATCCACTTCCTTATGTCTGAAACACAGGCTTCTAGCGAGGGCAATTTTGGAGCTTCACCATGTTTCATTGAAATGTACAGCTGTGTGTCATCCGCATAGCAGTGAAATTTAACATTATGTTTTCGAATGACATCCCCAAGAGGTAAAATATATAGTGAAAACAATAGTGGTCCTAAAACGGAACCTTGAGGAACACCGAAATTTACAATTGATTTGTCAGAGGACAAACCATTCACAGAGACAAACTGATATCTTTCTGACAGATAAGATCTAAACCAGGCCAGAACTTGTCCATGTAGACCAATTTGGGTTTCCAATCTCTCCAAAAGAATGTGGTGATCGATGGTATCAAAAGCGGCACTAAGATCTAGGAGCATGAGGACAGATGCAGAGCCTCGGTCTGACGCCATTAAAAGGTCATTTACCACCTTCACAAGTGCAGTCTCAGTGCTATGATGGGGTCTAAAACCAGACTGAAGCGTTTCGTATACATTGTTTGTCTTCAGGAAGGCAGTGAGTTGCTGTGCAACAGCTTTTTCAAAAATTTTTGGGAGGAATGGAAGATTCGATATAGGCTGATAGTTTTTTATAATTTCTGGGTCAAGATTCGGCTTTTTCAAGAGAGGCTTTACACAACACACACACACACACACACACTGGACACACACACACACACACACACACACTGGATACACACACACACACACTGGATACACACACACATACACACACACACACTGAACACGTACACTGGACACACACACACACATTCTGGACACACACATACACACACACACTGGACACACACACACACACACACACACACACACACACACACACACACACACACACACACACACACACACACACACTGGACACACACACACTCAACAGACACACTGGACACACAAAGACACACACAAACTGGACACAAAATAGACACACACACACTTGACACACACACACACACACATTCTGGACACACACACACACACACACACACTGGACACAAACTGGACACACACAACACACACACACACACACACTGAACAAACACACACACACTGCAACATACACACACACACACACACACTGAAACACACACACACTCACTGGACACACATACACACACACACACACACTCACTCACTGGACACACACACACACACTCACTGGACACACACACACTCACTGGACACACACACACAGGACAAATACACACACACACACACACGACAAATACACACACACACACACAGGACAAATACACACACACACACACAGGACAAATACACACACACACACACAGGACAAATACACACTCACACACACACACACACACACACACACAGGACAAATACACACACACACACACACACACAGGACAAATACACACACACACACACACACACACACACACACAGGACAAATACACACACACACACACACACACACACACACACAGGACAAATACACACACACACACAGACAAATACACATACACACACACAGGACAAATACACATACA
>NW_021823104.1:1552378-1657378 GCF_901001165.1 Salmo trutta | reverse complement strand
CACACACACACACACACACACACACACTGGACACACACACACTGGACACACACACACTGGACACACACACACACACTGGACACACACACACTGGGGACACACACACACACACACACACACACTGGACACACACACGCACACTGGACACAGACACACACACGCACACTGGACACAAACAGACACACACACACGAACACTGGACACAGACACACACACACGCACACTGGACACAGACACACACACACACTGGACACAGACACACACACACACTGGACACAAACTGGACACACACTGGACACACACACACACACGCTGGACACACACACACACACTGAACACACACACACTGGAAACACACACACTCACTTGACACACACACGCTTGACACACACATGCTTGACAAACACACTGGATACACACACACACACACACTCTGGACACACACATACAAACACTGACACACACACACACACTGTACCCACACACACACACTGACACACATAAACACTGTCACACACACACACTTTACACACACACAAACACACACTGAACACACACACACACTGGACACACACATGCTTGACAAACACACTGGATACACACACACACACACACTCTGGACACACACATACAAACACTGACACAAACACACACACTGACACACATAAACACTGACACACTCACTGGACACACACACACAAACACTGGAATGACACACACACACACACACACACACTGGACAAACACACACACTGGAAACACACACACATTGGACACACACACTTACTGAACACACACACACACTGGACACACACTCACTGGACACACACACACAAACACTGACACACACACACACACTAACACACACACACACACACTCACTGGACACACACACACACACACACACACACTGAACATTCACACATGACAGGCTTGTAATATTTTCTGATCTTTTACCACTTTGCATTTTTTATGATATATTTTACTGTTTGTGTTTGTACCACAGGAGGTTGGTGGGACCTTATTTAGGGAGGACAGGCTTGTAATGGCTGGAGTGGAATAAGTGGAATGGTATCAAACACGTGGTTTCCATGTGTTCCATTTCATTCACTCTGTTCCAGACATTATTATGAGCCGTCCTCCCCTCAGCAGCCTCCTCTGGTATGTACTGTCCTGTATGTGAGAGAGATCCAACAAGGAATTACAATGTATGTATTACTTTTAATACCTGCAAATGGCAAATAAACTACTGGAACTCCTTATGAATGTCTGCAGCCGACAAGAGGTGAAAATATTACCGGAATATTCTGCAAAATGTTGATGAAGACGTCACTCAATCCACCCAAAACAACATGCAGTCTTTCCACAAGACTCCCATGAAGTTATAGTGTGACGTTATGAGTCGACGTTAAAGTAACATTCTCACAACATACTGCACTTGTTTTATCCTGTTTTAGATGTATCCTCTGTTTAAACATTTAAACTCTTACAATAACACTGTTAAAATACCAATGTGATCATTTCTTGTCTTTTATGTTGGAAAAACAAATTGTACAATTATATGTGGACATACCCTCCATAGTTGTACAAGTATACATGGTTATATTGTACTTTTCATAATAAAACATACTTGAAACAAGAAAAAGCATGTTAATTGTGAAAACAATTTTGTTATTGATTTTTACATTGCTTCTCCCTGTCTCATGTTGACGTTTGTCATGAATCTTGACCTGGAGGCAGAACTGTGCAATTTCCTCTAGATATGTCAGCTGCAAAGTCAGAATTGGCTGTGGAAAATGTTGTTTTATGGTCTTAATTTAAGGGAAGGATTAGCAGTGTGGTTGAGGTTAGGATTAAAATCGGATTGTATTACTTTGTGCCTGTGCCAGCTAGGGAATGCTTTGCTGAACTGCCTCCAGGGCAAGATTCATGACAATAAATGCCAACCTGCCTCCAGAACAGATTCATGACGATAAATGCCAACCTGCCTCCAGAACAAGATTCATGACAATAAATGCCAACCTGCCTCCCAGTCGTCCCCTCCTTATCTTTACAAGACTGCAGAACATGCAAGCTAGTGATGTGGGGGTTCTCTCATAACCCTCAGTCCCCAGGTGGGTAGATGGCAGGTTGAATAAAGAGAAGCTAGTGATGTGGGGGTTCTCTCATAACCCTCAGTCCCCAGGTGGGTAGATGGCATGTTGAATAAAGAGAAGCTAGTGATGTGGGGGTTCTCTCATAACCCTCAGTCCCCAGGTGGGTAGATGGCAGGTTGAATAAAGAGAAGCTAGTGATGTGGGGGTTCTCTCAAAACCCTCAGTCCCCAGGTGGGTAGATGGCAGGTTGAATAAAGAGAAGCTAGTGATGTGGGGGTTCTCTCATAACCCTCAGTCCCCAGGTGGGTAGATGGCAGGTTGAATAAAGAGAAGCTAGTGATGTGGGGGTTCTCTCATAACCCTCAGTCCCCAGGTGGGTAGGTGGCAGGTTGAATAAAGAGAAGCTAGTGATGTGGGGGTTCTCTCATAACCCTCAGTCCCCAGGTGGGTAGGTGGCAGGTTGAACAAAGAGAAAACAATAGGCTACATTAAACAATCCATAATTGTATTATTATTATGTAATTTACACAAAACATTAAGGACACCTTTCTTTCCATGACAAACTGACCAGGCGTAACTCAATATTAGGAGGGTATCCTTAATATTTTGTCCACTCAGGGGCTCTGACCCTTTATGTAACAGACAATCCTCTTTTCCAGGAAACTTTAAATTTCCCCAAATGTTTCCACACTGCTGCTCTCTCACAGCTGCTCCAGGGCCTCTTGGGTTGAGGAGTCATTCTCTTCTAACCTGATCACAGCTGCTCCAGGGCCTCTTGGGTTGAGGAGTCATTCTCTTCTAACCTGATCACAGCTGCTCCAGGGCCTCTTGGGTTGAGGAGTCATTCTCTTCTAACCTGATCACAGCTGCTCCAGGACCTCTTGGGTTGAGGAGTCATTCTCTTCATTTATATCACAAACAAAGACAACATTCAAACAAATAAACATGATGGTCCAACATAATAAGGGGGGGTATAGGGAAGGTAGGGGAGAGGAGGGGGGTATAGGGAAGGTAGGGGAGAGGAGGGGGGTATAGGGAAGGTAGGGGAGAGGAGGGGGGTATTGGGAAGGTAGGGGAGAGGAGGGGGGTATTGGGAAGGTAGGGGAGAGGAGGGGGGTATAGGGAAGGTAGGGAGAGGAGGGGGTATAGGGAAGGTAGGGAGAGGAGGGGGGACTTCCTCCATGTCAGGTAAGCAGCCTCCAAGTCTACCCTCACCAACTGACCAGACTGAGTGAGTTCTGAACATCCCTCTCTGTCCTCTGATGCTGCGTCCAAGTCTTCTTGGGTCTTTCTGGTGTCTCTGTCTTGACTCTTTAGTGAGTTTTTTCAGTTCTTTCCCAGGGTGCCTGAAAAACACAAAAAGATGGCTCATACATAAGAGTTATAAACTATCAAAATAAAGAGAATCCCACACTCCATATATAAACTCCCAGTAATTTATTGGGTATTTACCAACGTTTCAGCATCACTGTGCCTTTTTCAGGGTGATGTCATCAATACTTGAACCAGGTTATGTAGACGAACAGTGCAATTAGTGCAACCAATGACAATAGAGAGGGGTGTGTCATAATGATTAAGTTAATTACAATGAATTAATGAAACTGTTAAAAAAAAAAAAAGTTTATGGCATATTAAATATTAAAAAATAGTAGCCTATATTATATATATCCGGCTCTCCATGTAATCTGATTCATTATAATCTAGGATCAGGTCCCTCCTCTCCATGTAATCTGATTCATTATGATATAGGATCAGGTCCCCCCTCTCCATGTAATCTGATTCATTATGATCTAGGATCAGGTCCCCCCCTCAATGTAATCTGATTCATTATGATCTAGGATCAGGTCCCCCCTCTCCATGTAATCTGATTCATTATGATCTAGGATCAGGTCCCTCCTCTCCATGTAATCTGATTCATTATGATCTAGGATCAGGTCCCCCCTCCTCTCCATGTAATCTGATTCATTATGATCTAGGATCAGGTCCCCTCTCCTCTCCATGTAATCTGATTCATTATGATCTAGGATCAGGTCCCCCCTCCTCTCCATGTAATCTGATTCGTTATGATCTAGGATCAGGTCCCACCTCTCCATGTAATCTGATTCATTATGATCTAGGATCAGGTCCCCCTCTCCATGTAATCTGATTCATTATGATCTAGGATCAGGTCTGCCCCTCTCCATGTAATCTGATTCATTATGATATAGGATCAGGTCCCCCCCTCTCCATGTAATCTGATTCATTATGATCTAGGATCAGGTCCCCCCTCTCCATGTAATCTGATTCATTATGATCTAGGATCAGGTCCCCCCTCTCCATGTAATCTGATTCATTATGATCTAGGATCAGGTCCCCCCTCCTCTCCATGTAATCTGATTCATTATGATATAGGATCAGGTCCCCCCTTCCATGTAATCTGATTCATTATGATCTAGGATCAGGTCCCCCCTCTCCATGTAATCTGATTCATTATGATATAGCATCAGGTCCCCCCTCTCCATGTAAAATGATTCATTATGATATAGGATCAGGTCCCCCCCTCTCCATGTAATCTGATTCATTATAATCTAGGATCAGGTCCCTCCTCTCCATGTAATCTGATTCATTATGATATAGGATCAGGTCCCCCCTCTCCATGTAATCTGATTCATTATGATCTAGGATCAGGTCCCCCCCTCAATGTAATCTGATTCATTATGATCTAGGATCAGGTCCCCCCTCTCCATGTAATCTGATTCATTATGATCTAGGATCAGGTCCCTCCTCTCCATGTAATCTGATTCATTATGATCTAGGATCAGGTCCCCCCTCCTCTCCATGTAATCTGATTCATTATGATCTAGGATCAGGTCCCCTCTCCTCTCCATGTAATCTGATTCATTATGATCTAGGATCAGGTCCCCCCTCCTCTCCATGTAATCTGATTCGTTATGATCTAGGATCAGGTCCCACCTCTCCATGTAATCTGATTCATTATGATCTAGGATCAGGTCCCCCTCTCCATGTAATCTGATTCATTATGATCTAGGATCAGGTCTGCCCCTCTCCATGTAATCTGATTCATTATGATATAGGATCAGGTCCCCCCCTCTCCATGTAATCTGATTCATTATGATCTAGGATCAGGTCCCCCCCTCTCCATGTAATCTGATTCATTATGATCTAGGATCAGGTCCCCCCTCTCCATGTAATCTGATTCATTATGATCTAGGATCAGGTCCCCCCTCCTCTCCATGTAATCTGATTCATTATGATATAGGATCAGGTCCCCCCTTCCATGTAATCTGATTCATTATGATCTAGGATCAGGTCCCCCCTCTCCATGTAATCTGATTCATTATGATATAGCATCAGGTCCCCCCTCTCCATGTAAAATGATTCATTATTATCTAGGATCAGGTCCCCCCTCTCCATGTAATCTGATTCATTATGATATAGGATCAGGTCCCCCCCTCTCCATGTAATCTGATTCATTATGATCTAAGATCAAGTCCCCCCTCTCCATGTAATCTGATTCATTATGATCTATGATCAGGTCCCCCCTCTCCATGTAATCTGATTCATTATGATCTAGGATCAGGTCCCCCCTCTCCATGTAATCTGATTCATTATGATCTAGGATCAGGTCCCCCCTCTCCATGTAATCTGATTCATTATGATATAGGATCAGGTCCCCCCTCTCCATGTAATATGATTCATTATTATCTAGGATCAGGTCCCCCTCTCCATGTAATCTGATTCATTATGATATAGGATCAGGTCCCCCCTCTCCATGTAATCTGATTCATTATAATCTAGGATCAGGTCCCCCCTCCTCTCCATGTAATCTGATTCATTATGATCTAGGATCAGGTCCCCCCCTCTCCATGTAATCTGATTCATTATGATATAGGATCAGGTCCCTCGCTCCATGTAATCTGATTCATTATGATCTAAGATCAAGTCCCCCCTCTCCATGTAATCTGATTCATTATGATCTATGATCAGGTCCCCCCCTCTCCATGTAATCTGATTCATTATGATCTAGGATCAGGTCCCCCCTCTCCATGTAATCTGATTCATTATGATCTAGGATCAGGTCCCCCCTCTCCATGTAATCTGATTCATTATGATCTAGGATCAGGTCCCCCTCTCCATGTAATCTGATTCATTATGATCTAGGATCAGGTCCCCCCTCCTCTCCATGTAATCTGATTCATTGTGATCTAGGATCAGGTCCCCCCCCTCTCCATGTAATCTGATTCATTATGATCTAGGATCAGGTCCCTCGCTCCATGTAATCTGATTCATTATGATATAGGATCAGGTCCCTCGCTCCATGTAATCTGATTCATTACGATCTAAGATCAAGTCCCCCCTCTCCATGTAATCTGATTCATTATGATCCATGATCAGGTCCCCCCTCTGCATGTAATCTGATTCATTATGATCTAGGATCAGGTCCCCCCTCTCCATGTAATCTGATTCATTATGATCTAGGATCAGGTCCCCCCTCTCCATGTAATCTGATTCATTATGATATAGGATTAGGTCCCCCCTCTCCATGTAATCTGATTCATTATGATCTACGATCAAGTCCCCCCTCTCCATGTAATCTGATTCATTATGATCTATGATCAGGTCCCCCCTCTCCATGTAATCTGATTCATTATGATCTAGGATCAGGTCCCCCCTCTCCATGTAATCTGATTCATTATGATCTAGGATCAGGTCTCCCCTCCTCTCCATGTAATCTGATTCATTATGATCTAGGATCAGGTCCCCCCCTCTCCATGTAATCTGATTCATTATGATCTAGGATCAGGTCCCTCGCTCCATGTAATCTGATTCATTATGATATAGGATCAGGTCACCCCTCTCCATGTAATCTGATTCATTATGATCTAAGATCAAGTCCCCCCTCTCCATGTAATCTGTTTCATTATGATCTATGATCAGGTCCCCCCTCTCCATGTAATCTGATTCATTATGATCTAGGATCAGGTCCCCCCTCTCCATGTAATCTGATTCATTATGATCTAGGATCAGGTCCCCCCTCTCCATGTAATATGATTCATTATTATCTAGGATCAGGTCCCCCCTCTCCATGTAATCTGATTCATTATGATATAGGATCAGGTACCCCCTCTCCATGTAATCTGATTCATTATGATCTAGGATCATGTCCCCCCTCCTCTCCATGTAATCTGATTCATTATGATCTAGGATCAGGTCCCCCCTCTCCATGTAATCTGATTCATTATGATCTTGGATCAGGTCCCCCCTCTCCATGTAATCTGATTCATTATGATCTAGGATCAGGTCCCCCCTCTCCATGTAATCTGATTCATTATGATCTAACATCAAGTCCCCCCTCTCCATGTAATCTGATTCATTATGATCTAGGATCAGGTCCCCCCTCTCCATGTAATCTGATTCATTATGATCTTGGATCAGGTCCCCCCACTCCATGTAATCTGATTCATTATGATCTAGGATCAGGTCTCCCCTCTCCATGTAATCTGATTCATTATGATCTAACATCAAGTCCCCCCTCTCCATGTAATCTGATTCATTATGATCTATGATCAGGTCCCACCTCTCCATGTAATCTGATTCATTATGATCTAGGATCAGGTCCCTCCTCTCCATGTAATCTGATTCATTATGATCTAGAATCAGGTCCCACCTCTCCATGTAATCTGATTCATTATGATCTAGGATCAGGTCCCCCCTCTCCATGTAATCTGATTCATTATGATCTAGGATCAGGTCCCACCTCTCCATGTAATCTGATTCATTATGATCTAGGATCAGGTCCCTCCTCTCCATGTAATCTGATTCATTATGATCTAGGATCAGGTCCCACCTCTCCATGTAATCTGATTCATTATGATCTAGGATCAGGTCCCACCTCTCCATGTAATCTGATTCATTATGATCTAGGATCAGGTCCCACCTCTCCATGTAATCTGATTCATTATGATCTAGGATCAGGTCCCACCTCTCCATGTAATCTGATTCATTATGATCTAGGATCAGGTCCCACCTCTCCATGTAATCTGATTCATTATGATCTAGGATCAGGTCCCCCCTCTCCATGTAATCTGATTCATTATGATCTAGGATCAGGTCCCTCCTCTCCATGTAATCTGATTCATTATGATCTAGGATCAGGTCCCTCCTCTCCATGTAATCTGATTCATTATGATCTAGGATCAGGTCCCACCTCTCCATGTAATCTGATTCATTATGATCTAGGATCAGGTCCCTCCTCTCCATGTAATCTGATTCATTATGATCTAGGATCAGGTCCCACCTCTCCATGTAATCTGATTCATTATGATCTAGGATCAGGTCCCACCTCTCCATGTAATCTGATTCATTATGATCTAGGATCAGGTCCCACCTCTCCATGTAATCTGATTCATTATGATCTAGGATCAGGTCCCTCCTCTCCATGTAATCTGATTCATTATGATCTAGGATCAGGTCCCACCTCTCCATGTAATCTGATTCATTATGATCTAGGATCAGGTCCCTCCTCTCCATGTAATCTGATTCATTATGATATAGGATCAGGTCCCACCTCTCCATGTAATCTGATTCATTATGATCTAGGATCAGGTCCCACCTCTCCATGTAATCTGATTCATTATGATCTAGGATCAGGTCCCTCCTCTCCATGTAATCTGATTCATTATGATATAGGATCAGGTCCCACCTCTCCATGTAATCTGATTCATTATGATCTAGGATCAGGTCCCTCCTCTCCATGTAATCTGATTCATTATGATCTAGGATCAGGTCCCCCCTCTCCATGTAATCTGATTCATTATGATCTAGGATCAGGTCCCTCCTCTCCATGTAATCTGATTCATTATGATCTAGGATCAGGTCCCCCCTCTCCATGTAATCTGATTCATTATGATCTAGGATCAGGTCCCTCCTCTCCATGTAATCTGATTCATTATGATCTAGGATCAGGTCCCCCCCCTCTCCATGTAATCTGATTCATTATGATCTAGGATCAGGTCCCCCTTCTCCATGTAATCTGATTCATTATGATCTAGGATCAGGTCCCACCTCTCCATGTAATCTGATTCATTATGATCTAGGATCAGGTCCTCCTCTCCATGTAATCTGATTCATTATGATCTTGGATCTTTTATTTTTATTATTTCACCTTTATTTAACCAGGTGGCTAGTTGAGAACAAGTTCTCATTTACAACTGTGACCTGGCCAAGATAAAGCAAAGCAGTGTGACAGAAACAACAACACAGAGTTACATGTAATAAACAAGCGTACAGTCAACACAAAATTAAAAAGAAAGTCTATATACAGTGTTTGTAAATGGCGTGAGGAGGTATGGCAATAAATAGGCCTTAGTAGCAAAGTAATCACAATTTATCAGATTAACACTGGAGTGATAGATGAGCAGATGCTGGTGTGTAAGTAGTGATACTGGTGTGCAAAAGAGCAGCAAAGTAAATAAAAACAATGTGGGGGATGAGGTAGGTAGATTGGATGGGCTATTTACAGATGGACTATGTACAGCTGCAGAGATCGGTTAGCTGCTCAGATAGCTGACCCTCAAAGGAGGTGCAGGAATTAACTGGAGATGAGCAGTATATGGAGTTAAATGTTATAAAATAAATATTTATTTCATTCCAATGTGGAGAAGGAAGTATGAATTTGATGGAAGTTTGGAAATAGAAAAGTCGGGACTAATGATAAGAAAGATGCATAAGGTATGTGGGGACAAGACAGGGAAACAGCAGGTCGAGGGTTAGACATAGCCAGGGTGTGGCTGTCTGAAGCCCGGAGAAGAAGGCGAGAAGGCAAGTGTAGAGAAAGAGAGAGAGAAAGATGAAGAAGGATATCAGCAGCGAAAAAATTATGTGCGTGTGAGATAGGTTTACTGACCAGTTAAAAGTAACTTGTGTATGTGTGAGACCTAATAACTTATCAAAAGTCACAATAGTAATTATTCCTAAATTCTGAGAAGGGGAAAAAGAGACAGAAACAACGAGGAAGAGAGCAGAGGGTGAAAAGAAAAAGGAAGTTACTAAGAAAGTTGAAAAGTAGGTTTGTTACTTTTAAGTCTTGGACATTTCATAACTGTGAAGCCGAAAGAGAACAGAAAGTTGAAAAGTTGGTTTTACTCTTACGATAGAGGAAAGGCAGAACGTTGTTGGAGTAGAGGTTGGATATTTTTTAGGTTGTTTAGGTAACAATAGTGAATTTGAGCAGGAAGTAATGTATTCTAACATTATAATCTGTTTCCATTACGTGGAACAATGTCAGGTCAGTAAAGTGAATTGCAGGTTGAGTTAATTTTTATTTTACAGGGATGGTGCACATTAATCACAGTAGTGTGTGTCTAATGGCAGGGTATTCCAGAAAGGGGAAGCTCTTACACTGAAAGCAGATTGACTTAAAACCTCTTACATCAGCCCAATGGAGAAACAGGGGAATGGTAACCACTTCTGGGAAACCTATTACACACGCTCAGTTCATTTAGAATCTATTAGATGCTGTACTTTTGCCAGAAAAGTTAGCTATTTGTAAATGTGAGGCCCACATTAGAGGGACAGATAGTGTCAGTAACAACAACAGAAAAGCAGATGCGGAAACGAAAAAGGCAGGTCTTAAACCGCAGCTGTCGACACAGCAGTTCTTAAAAGAGGAAGTAAACATAGACAAAGCTATATTAAAATTGTCAGTCTAGAGCACCAGTGAAAGAGATTTCAAAATGGGAGAAGTTAGGAGCAATTTATATAAGGACGGTATTTGGTATCATGGTAAGTTACCAATACTACCTAAGTCATTGTTTAGAGATGCGGCAAGATTGACACATGGGCAGAGCCATGTGTCAACAGGGGGGATAGTAGAGCAGGTTCGGAAAGACTTTGTGGCCTATTGGATAACGAACTACTTAAAAAAACATTTTTTATAATAGATAAGTATATTAAATGGGAAGAAGCGGTCACAACTTACTGGGTGGACACGATTAGGGTAGTTGGTTTACTAGGATCTATCTCTTTAAATAATGGATTACATTTTAGCTGATCAGGTAAACCATATAGAATGCCAGAGTTAGGGAGGCCAGAACAGGTGGACATAGAAGTTGAAGGTATGCTAACAGAACACATGGTTAACCAAACCCGTATGGCCAAGACTTTGTGTCCAACAGGTGAATTACAGGAGAAGATGATTCACTCAATCCAACCAGGAGACTGGGTGTGGATCCAGTCCCTGAGGAGGAAAGAACTGGAAGCAGCCACGGTGGGAGGGCCCATACCAAGTGTTCCTGGTGACAGCCTTCGCAGTGAGAATAGCTGAAAGAGCTACCTGGGTTCATATCACACATTGCGGGAGGGTAAGACACACTGACACTGTCGAACAATCACAGAGTTAGGAGAAGAACCGAATACCAATAAGGTTCGGGGGTTACCTCTCTAACGAAGATTCCCTAACCCGCCCAATCCTCACTATGTGCGTTCATAGAAGTGAAAGTGTGGGTTGGCCTCTAGCTAGTGATATATTCTCCGGGAGGGGGTGGGGCTTTACAGGGGTACTGGTCACTCTGAGCTGTCTGATTGTGTGAGCCATATTCCTAATACACCATGAACCATTCGAGAAGTCAGAAAGTGGTAACTTGACCCATAGTGTAGAAGATGAGGAGTTTTTATGGCCTAGGTACAAAAGGTCACTCGATCTGGATAAAAAGGAAGTGAGAGTCGAGTTAGGGAAGGATGTCTCAATAGAGTTCTATGCAGACCAAATGGGGTCCCTAACCTCCTGGCAGTCTAGGACTCGGACTTCATGGGGAAGATATCTGTGTAGATCCCGGTGTAACTCATGGAATCAGGTCATAGCTCACACAGAGAGAGAAGGCTATGTCAATCCACACACCCAATATAGAAACAGATGGAGTATAGTGAAGGCCAGGGTTTTTGACTGCAATCCAGAGCAAGGGAAGTATTGCTTGAAGATAGGAATGACCATTAAAAGCATAAAGAAAGAGGATTGAGGGTTATGGTATGTTGGCCTTGACCAGACCATTGTCGACACTGCGGTACCATTCCGAGTAGTAGAGGTTAGGACAGGAGATAGTTCTACCGCCAGCCAGAATACCAGTAGTACCCCTGATAAAACGGACATTACCCGTGTAGTCATCCAGAGCCAAGGACCGGTGAGGATAGTTCAGACGAAAGATCTCTGGGCTACTCAACAGCCAGTTGAATCCCGTGGCGCGTTATTCAAATACCTTAGAAATGCTATTACTTCAATTTCTCAAACATATGACTATTTTACAGCATTTTAAAGACAAGACTCTTGTTAATCTAACCACACTGTCCGATTTCAAAAAGGCTTTACAATGAAAGCAAAACATTAGATTATGTCAGCAGAGTACCCAGCCAGAAATAATCAGACACCCATTTTTCAAGCTAGCATATAATGTCACAAAAACCCAGAAGACAGCTAAATGCAGCACTAACCTTTGATGATCTTCATCAGATGACACACCTAGGACATTATGTTATACAATATATGCATGTTTTGTTCAATCAAGTTCATATTTATATCAAAAACCAGCTTTTTACATTAGCAGGTGACTAGCATGTGACTAGCATTCCCACCGAACACTTCCGGGGAATTTACTAAATTACTCACGATAAACGTTCAGAAAAACATAACAATTATTTTAAGAATTATAGATACAGAGCTCCTCTATGCACTCGATATGTCCGATTTTAAAATAGCTTTTCGGTGAAAGCACATTTTGCAATATTCTAAGTAGATAGCCCGGCATCACAGGGCTAGCTATTTAGACACCCAGCAAGTTTAGCATTCACCAAAGTCAGATTTACTATAAGAAAAATGTTATTACCTTTGCTGTCTTCGTCAGAATGCACTCCCAGGACTTCTACTTCAATAACAAATGTTGGTTTGGTCCCAAATAATCCATTGTTATATCCAAATAGCGGCGTTTTGTTCGTGCGTTCAAGACACTATCCGAAAGGGTAAATAAGGGTTACGAGCACGGCGCATTTCGTGACAAAACATTTTGAAATATTCCATTACCGTACTTCGAAGCATGTCAACCGCTGTTTAAAATCAATTTTTATGCAATTTTTCTCATAAAAAAGCGATAATATTCCGACCGGCAAAGCCTGTTTACATTCAACGAGAGAGAAAGTAAAAGCATGGGATCCCCTCGGGCACGAGCCTTAGTCTGACGGCCCTCTGATCGGCCACTTGCCAAACGCGATAATGTGTTTCAGCCTGGGGCTGCCTTGATATCATTCAGCTTTTTCCCGGGTTCTGAGAGCCTATGGGAGCCGTAGGAAGTGTCACGTTACAGAAAAGATCCTCAGTCTTCAATAAAAAGAGCCAAGATGAACAAGAACTTGTCAGACAGGCCACTTCCTGTTCAGAATCTTCTCAGGTTTTTGCCTGCCATATGAGTTCTGTTATACTCACAGACACCATTCAAACAGTTTTAGAAACTTTAGGGTGTTTTCTATCCAAAGCCAATATATATGCATATTCTAGTTTCTGGGCAGTAGTAATAACCAGATTAAATCGGGTACGTTTTTTATCCGGCCGTGTAAATACTGCCCCCTAGCCCTAACAGGTTAAAGGTAAGTGAATATTTATAATGCTATTTATGCGTTTAGATGACTCCAAGATGGCCGGTGTCTATAATTGCCTGCTGTATTTTTCTGAGCACAGTACTCAGATTATTGCAGTGTGCTCTCCCAGTAAAGTTATTTTGAAATCTGTCAATGCGATTGCATTCAGGAGATGTTAATCTATAATTCTTTGAATAACAGTTTAATATTTTATCAACGTTTATAATAAGTAATTTAGTAATTTGTTGTGCTGATTCACCGGCATTTTTGGAGGCAAAATATTTTCTGAACATCACGCGCTATTGTAAAATGCTGTTTTTGGATATAAATATGAACTTGATAGAACAAACATTGCATGTATTGTCTAACATAATGTCCTAGGAGTGTCATCTGATAAAGATTGTCAAAGGTTAGTGAATAATTTTAGCTGGTTTTCTGCTTTTGGTGACGCCTGTTCTTGCATTGAAAATGGCTGTGTGTAATGTTTTGTCTATGTACTGTCCTAACATAATCTAACTTTATGCTTTCGCCGTAAAGCCTTTTTGAAATCGGACAACGTGGTTGGATTAACCTCTTATGGCTAGGGGGCAGTATTTTCACGGCTGGATAAAAAACGTACCCGATTTAATCTGATTATTAGTCCTGCCCAGAAACTAGAATATGCATATAATTATTAGCTTTGGAGAGAAAACACTCCAAAGTTTCTGAAACTGTTTGAATGGTGTCTGTGAGTATAACAGAACTCCTATGGCAGGCAAAAACCTGAGATGCTTCTGTTCAGGAAGTACCCTGTCTGAACATTTCTTGCCCTTCTTTATTATCTCTATCTTTTACAAAGGATCTCTGCTCTTACGTGACACTTCGCACGTCAACAATGGAGTCTCAGAGCCCGGGAAAAACAGGAATGACGTAATTCAAAGCCCTGGCTGAAGCACACGAGAGCAAAAGCTGAGTGGTCACTCAATGGACTAAGCCTTAGGCGCGTGACCCGCCCCGCCCCCGGCTTTCGGTTTTTCCCTCAGTTTACAGACAGGCAGATTCCCGGTCGGAATATTATCGCTTCTCTACGAGATAAATTGCATAAAAATTGGTTTTAAACAGCGGTTGACATGCTTCGAAGTACGGTAATGGAATATTTAGAATTTTTTTGTCATATTTTGCGTCATGCTCGTGGCCGAGATTTAGCGTTGGGATAGTGTCTAGAACGTACGAACAAAACGTCTTGATGGAACATAACGATGGATTATTTGGGACCAAACCTACATTTGTTATTGAAGTAGAAGTCCTGGCAGTGTATTCTGACGAAGAACAAGCAAGGTAAGAACATTTTTCTTATAGGAAATGTGATTTTGGTGAAGGCTAAACTTGCAGGGTGTCTAAATAGCTAGCCCTGTAATGCCGGGCTATCTACTTAGATTATTGCAAAATGTGCTTCATCCGAAAAGCTATTTTAAAATCGGACATATTGAGTGCATAGAGGAGTTCTGTATCTATAATTCTTAAAATAATTGTTATGCTTTTTGTGAACGTTTATCGTGAGTAATTTAGTAAAATCACCGGAAGTGTTCGGTGGGAATGCTAGTTCTGAACGTCACATGCTAATGTAAAAAGCTGGTTTTTGATATAAATATGAACTTGATTGAACAGACATGCATGTATTGTATAACATAATGTCCTAGGTGTGTCATCTGATGAAGATCATAAAAGGTTAGTGCTGCATTTAGCTATGGTTTGGGTTTATGTGACATGATATGCTAGCTTGAAAAATGGCTGTGTGATTATTTCTGGCTGGGTACTCTGCTGACATAATCTAATGTTTTGCTTTCGCTGTAAAGCCTTTTTGAAATCGGACAGTTTGGTTAGATAAAGGAGAGTCTTGTCTTTAAATAGCTGTAAAATAGTCATATGTTTGAAAAGTGTAAGTTTTCGGATTTAGAGGAGTTTGAATTTCGCGCCCCGCCCATCATTGGATATTGGAGCAGATGTAAGAGTAGATGTAAGAGGTTAAGGAGATGTTTATCTATAAAATGGTGTAAAATAGTTGTATGTTTGAGAAATTTGAATTATGACATTTTGTTGTTTTCAAATTTGGCGCTCTGATATTTCACTGGCTGTTGATAGTGTGTACCGCGGGTGGGACGCTAGCGTCCCACGCAGCCCATAGAAGTTAATTGTTACCTTATTCAGTCTCATCTGAATGTTGTAAAATTCTTGGTTATCTTCACGAACCCTGGCTAACAAGTTGAATCAGCAATACAAAATTTGGTTTAATTATTTATTTACTAAATACCTAAATAATCACACAGAATGACATACACACAGGATGGATCATACATTGATTACTAATTATGTCATAAAATAAAACGTCCCTAGCGGATGAAACCGATATGACGGCTGGTTACACAAATAAAGGGGATTGGGTTTGAAGGATAGAGCAGGAAGACTGAGGAACAAAAGGATTGGGTCTCTATCGGAACTTATGCTTATCGGAAATACAGAATCCTATACATCCTAATAACCACCCATTCGGAAAAGAAAAATACAAGAAATATATTTACTCTGAGCTGCGCATCGATAGATTGGTCGAAGATGGAAGACTGGTTTGCCCAGCAGAGGTCGCTCTTGTCCTTTGAAGAATATCTCTGGTCTTCGTGTGGCAGAGCAGTCGTTCAGGAGATTGTCTGTCCTTTCCTTTCCTTTTACAGTTGCTACTGATAACACAATGTCTTGGCTGTATCACTTGAGTGAATACGAGTTCAAAGTTCATACACAAGTTGCCATACTAAGCTCTTGCTGTATTCTGGCTGGTTTAGTTGTAATTCATCCTTTCAGCGTGGCGATTGTCAACTCCACGTTGAAATTAGCGCTTTTAAACATATAGATACCAGTCCTCACAAGTTCATTTCGCTAGGTTGCAGTTGATTTTAGCCCATTTAAACGTATGGACATCAGTCCTCACGTCATCGGGAACACAATGTTAATTTTGTTAGGTTGTAGTCGTTCAACCATTCGCAACCACAGTTCACGGGACGAACAGGGTTGGCTTAGTCTGCCGTGAATTGGGTCAAGGGGGCTCTTATAGAAATGTAGAAAGGGGGTTGGTTCATCATTTCCAACCAATGCCTATTCACTTGGGCGTGGCCACTGAGTGAGCATACTTTCCTTATGAAAACAATTCTCTCATTTAGAAGCTAAAATTACATTTCATCTTTTCACAAATAGTTTCATATTTAAACATTAAATTGCACAACAATTCCATGTGAATCTGAAAACTAGAATGTGTATACTTTCCAAGATACAGTTTATGTCATCCTATCATCAGTAATAATGTCTCAGACGACAACTGATCTGACATCATATTCTTTAAAATCACACTGCCTGTGTACCAACGGACACTTTCAACTGGTTGGATTACATAAAGATTGTTCTTTTCCCCAACCTTTTGATCTTACCATACACTCTCTATGTTAACAAAGGGCTTTCCAAGAGTCCATTCTGTAGAGTGGAGAGAAAAAGAGGGAAAGGTATTTATTTTATTTATTTATTTTATTTAACCTTTATTTAACCAGGAAGGGCTCATTGAGATTTGAAATCTCTTTTTCAAGAGCATCATGGTCAAGATAGGCAGCACCAAGTCATTACACAATTACAGACAAACAACATGAAAAACTACAAGTAATCTAGTAAAAACCATAGAATTCACAAGAGTATAACAAAATCATAAAACAACAAATTAAAAACATTGATAGGTCAGGGAATCAGTTTCAAAATCCTTCATCAGTGATTTCAAAACATCAATCGGGGTAAGTTCTTCCAGTTTAAAAGTATTATGTAAGGCGTTCCAAGCCGATGGCGCAGAGTACATAAAAGCCCTTTTACCAAATTCAGTTCTAACATTTGGAACAGTTAGCAGGATAAAGTCCAGCGAACGAAGAGACGACCCTCCACATTTCTGAACAATAAAATGCCCAAATAAAATGGTAGTAAACCCCAAATGGCTTTGTAATTTAAAGTATACCAGTGACTGAGCCTACGAGTGAATAGAGAAGGCCAGCCAACCCTGGTAGACAAAGTGCAGTGGTGCGTAAGGGTTTTGCAGTTGAAAATAAATCTCAGAGTGCCATGGTAAAGGGTGTCAATTGATCTTAAACACTGAGCGGAAGCATTCATATATAAAATATCCCCATAGTCTAGTAAAGGCATAGCTTACCTCCTTCTGGCTTCAAAAGAAAAACAGGCCTTGTTCCTAAAATAAAATCCCAACTCCAACATAAATTTTTTTTGTAAGTTGTTGAATATGCAATTTAAAACAGAGGCCGTCATCAATTAAAATTAAAATTCCAAGATACTTATACGAGGTTACAGTCTCAATCTCATTGCCCTGACAGGTAGTAATAGGTGAGAGGTTCAGAGGTCTATTTCGTGCTTTAGAAAACACCATTAGTTTAGTTTTCTCAGTATTGAGGATATGCTCCAATTGACACAAGGTATGTTGAACAGTATAAAAAAGCAGCTTTTGTGAGAGGCGAGGCACAACAATAAATAACAGTATCATCAGCATAAAAGTGAAGTTGCACATTTTGCTCATTTTTGTCTAAATGATTTCTATAAATAGTGAATAAGAGGGGACCAAGTACAGAGCCCTGGGGCCCACCATTACAGACAGACAATTTAACAGACATGAGCTCATCACATTGAGTGCACTGAGTTCTATCAGACAGTTAGCAAACCATGCAACTGCATGCTCCGAAAGACCTACACTCAACAATGTCTGCCTCAGTATAGCATGATCAACTGTATCAAAAGCCTTAGAGAGAGCAATAAAAAGTGAGACACATTACTGTTTTTTTGTCAAGGGCTTCAGTGATATCATTTAAAACCTTCATGGCTGTCATGTCCTGACCAGTAATAGGGATTATTTGTTATTGTAGTTTGGTCAGGACGTGGCAGAGGGTATTTGTTTTATGTGGTTCGGGGTGGTTGTGTGTTCTGTAGGGTGTTTTATTTATTATTCCGGGTTTTGGGCACTGTTCTATGTTTATGTATTTCTATGTTCTGTCTAGTCATTTGTATTTCTATGCGTAGTTAATTGGGGATTGGACTCAATTGGAGGCAGGTGTTTTTTAGTTGCCTCTGATTGAGAGTCCTATATATAGGTATGGGTTTGTGTTTGTGTTTTGTGGGAGATTATGCTGTGTATAGCTTTGTGCCTTACCAGCCTGTTATTAGTCGTTGTGTTTTCTTTGTGTACGTGTTTGTTTTGGTTCACCTTCTTGTCCGTTTAAAATAAAGAAGATGATTGCACATTTCCCCGCTGCGTTTTGGTCTCAATCCAACGACAACCGTGACAATGGCTTCTGTAATTGTGCTATGCTTCTTCCTGAAGCCGATTGGTACATTGATAAAATAGAGTTAGTATATAAAAACTATTTTAGCTGTTCACTCATAAGGGTTTCAAGTATTTCCACCAGGGGTGACAGCTTTGAGAATGGCCTATAATTATTTAAAAGAGTTGGATCTCCCCATTTTAAAAGTGGTAGCACAAATGCTGATTTCCAGATCTTTGAAATGTCATTACATTCCAGGGTTAGATTGAACAGATATGTAAGTGGTTCAGCTATGAAATCAGCTGCCAGATTTAAAAAGCAGGGATCAAGAAGACCGGGATCTGCAGCCTCAAGAAACACCAGCAGAGACCCACAGGGAAGAGAACTCACCACTACTCTGACTGTGGGAAGAGATTCACCTCATCAGCAGGCATTAAAATTCATCAGAGAACACACACAGGAGAGAAATCTTTTAGCTGTACTCAATGTGGGAAGAGTTTTACTCAATCACCCAGCCTGATATCACACCAGAGAACACACACAGGAGATAAACCTTATAGCTGTGATGAATGTGGGAAGAGTTATGTTAAATCTAGCAGTCTGACTAAACACCGGAGAACACACACAGGAGAGAAATCTTATAGCTGTGATGAATGTGGGAAGAGTTATGTTAAATCTAGCACTCTGACTAAACACCAGAGAACACACACAGGAGAGACCTAGTGGCTCCCTGGAGCTTTTTCAAAAATATGAAAATGGAAAAAGATGGTATGAATATATTTTTTGTTTTAATATAATTTATTATCCAATGCTGTAAAAATGTGTATAATAAATATTTAATTTCAACATTTCTGTTAACGAAGATTTACGTCATAGCCTGCGACACACGTTTCTTTCAGCTCGGCGTAGTGCCAGACAGGTGGCTGTTGCAAACAAACCGGCGGGTGTGTCATGGGCCATGGATCCCAAAGGGAAAAAGAGAAAGATAGCTGAGGAGAACAGAGGATTCCACAGTTCTTGGACCGAATCATTTGCTTTCATTGCCAAAGCGGAAGGATTACCTGCATGTTTGCTTTGTAATGAGAAGTTGTCAAATAACAGAAAGAGTAACGTGGAAAGACATTTCCATTCTTCCTGACAGTTATAGGAACATGAAGAAATATGCATTTGGAGTATTATCCAGCTTTGGATCAACATACCTGTGCGAGCAGATATTCTCAAACATGAACTACATAAAATCCAAATACCGCACCCGCCTCACAGATGAGAGCTTGCAGTCCTGCGTGAAGATTAAAGTTACATCTTACATGCCCGATGTTGAGAAGCTGCCCAGTGATGTCCGAAAACAGAAGTCACATTAAACGGGTAAGAACACAATCCTGTCATAGGCACATATTTAGTAACAAAGTGGCTGTTTTTATAAAGTGATTTCTGATTTTTGTCAGTATATATTTGGAATGACACATATTATTGTGTTTTGTTGCTCAGGTCCGAGGATGGCTGCATTGTATTGTGCGTGTCAAAAGAGAAGAGGATAATGCACAGAAATCGAACTTAAACTGTATTATTTTAATTTTATATACTTTACCTTTTCAAAAGGCTGCTGTTTTATTGCACTCTGTCTGTTGCCCAGATAAGGGGGAAAAGAGAAGAGGATTGTATCGTATTATTGAGGATTGAAAAGGACTGCAATTTATTTCCATGGGGAGGTCTGAAATTACAGGAGGCCTATTATGCACGTTGTTTTTTCGAATCCTAAAATAAAAATGACATCAAAAATCTGATTTATGTATTGTATTTCTATAATTTCATAAATGCAACGAAACATAATACATTACTATTATAATGGAAGTTAAACTTAAAGCACCATCATACAGCAGAGTAGTCACGTGGTGCGTCATTCTCTCCAGGATGCGCTGCAGGTAAAATAAACGTTTAATCATGAATGCTCATTATGTATTTGTAGCCTACTTATCATTTTGATAGTAGGCTAATATAGCTAATATAGACACTTACAACATGTGTTGCCTTCATTATAAGGCTTATATAAGGCTTTTAATTTTTTGCAGCTCCAGACAGATTTGTTTTTTGTTTTTTTGGTCCAATATGGCTCTTTCAACATTTTGGGTTGCCGACCCCTGGCTTAATGGAAACGATATACAATATATGGTAAAGAATATAGTTGAGGAAATAATCCAAACCTAGTTGTGCCTAGTTAGGACATAACGTTAACTAGCTAGCTAACGGTACTGTACTGTAGCTCATACAACGCCGACGGTCAAACCCGGCTTTCTAATATTTACGTTCATTAACTATAGTAACGTTATGGAAGATATTCACAGAAAACCATCATTGTCTTCGTTATTCATTATTAGTATGTTATATATACTAATAATAAATGATTTCGAGACATATTCAGAGCCAAACATCAACCCAACTTAACCTTTTTAACTGTTGTCGCATCCAAACTTGTCACCATCGTTTCCAGTTGTAATTGCGAAGTTCCCGGAAGAAGTCCAGCAACAACGGAGGTTCCTCGATGAACCCACCTTCTAACAAGTTCTTTGAAGAACCTTTTGAGGCTGTTTTTCATTGACCAAGAACCCTGCGGTTCTTAGGGGATCTGAGAACAACTCCAGTTGAACCCTTCATTTTTAGAGTGTAGTCGGCTCTATTTACTCTCAGATTCAAACGTGATGATTAGCATCAACGATCAAGTCAGCTGCTGCTGCTCCAATACAGTATGAGGTGAGACGGTGAACTGGGCAGTCAGCTGCTGCTGCTCCAATACAGTATGAGGTGAGACGGTGAACTGGGCAGTCAGCTGCTGCTGCTCCAATACAGTATGAGGTGAGACGGTGAACTGATGTTGAACCGGGCAGTCAGCTGCTGCTGCTCCAATACAGTATGAGGTGAGACGGTGAACTGATGTTGAACCGGGCAGTCAGCTGCTGCTGCTCCAATACAGTATGAGGTGAGACGGTGAACTGATGTTGAACCGGGCAGTCAGCTGCTGCTGCTCCAATACAGTATGAGGTGAGACGGTGAACTGATGTTGAACTGGGCAGTCAGCTGCTGCTGCTCCAATACAGTATGAGGTGAGACGGTGAACTGATGTTGAACCGGGCAGTCAGCTGCTGCTGCTCCAGTACAGTATGAGGTGAAACGGTGAACTGATGTTGAATCATAATGATTAAGTTCATTAAAATGAATTACTGAAACTATTAAAAAATAGTATTTGTCATTTTAAATATATTACTCTATTGTTATCAGATAGAAACATGATGGAATATTGTACATCATATTAGCATCAACATACATTATTGTTTCATACAATTTCACATAATAAGGATATTTAATATTTTCAAGTTCAGAACTCATCACCTGCTATGTAAAAGAGACAGAAGAATGCACAATGGTCAATGCTATCTGGGATCCTTGGGACATCCCTACCCAAAACCCTAACCTTAACCCCTAACCTTAACCATTTTAAATGTCAACTTCAACGGGCTAGGGACGTCCCAAGGATTTATCTCTACCTGAAAATACATGATCTAAGTGATTGATAGTTGGTATTCAGCAGTCATAAAGCCTTATTTACTTTAATGAACTACTAAAATAGTGATTTTGTCAGACAGCATAGACAGCAGCTCTACACTTTATTGATTGACTGATCCATTCATCCTTCCATCCCTCATCAGCCTTCCTCTCCTCTGAAGACCCAGTGAGGGTGGAGCTCAGTCAGAGAGCTGTTGAGGGACTGGTTAGGAAGAACACTTCTACAGCCAGAGAGGTGAGAGGTCACACATGGTTTAGATGGTAAATATTTATGTCCCCTTAGAGGTTCGTCACGTCAGCAAAAGGTAATATGTTCCATCATCTATGTTTATTTACATTAGTGCAAATTGTCCACTGATATGGGTGTAATTTCTCACCCCTTTTGGCTGTATGAAAGTTAATTTCCCCTCAGGCACACACATTTCTTCTTTGTTATTACCCAAGCCACTGCCTGTTCAGCCTGCTATCATCCAGAAGGCGAGGTCAGTACAGGTGCATCAAAGCTGGGACTGAAAGACTGAAAAACAGCTTCTATCTCAAGGCCATCAGACTGTTAAACAGGCATCATGAAATCATTGGCCCTTTAATAATGTTTACATATCATTTCTCATCTCATATGTATAAACTGTATCTCAGTCTATGCTGCTCTGACATTGTTTATCCATATATTTATATATTCCTAATTCCATTCCTTTAACTTAGATTTGTGTGTATTAGGTATTTGTTGTGAAATTGTTAGATATTAATTGTTAGATATTCCTGCACTGTGGGAACTAGAAGGACAAGCCTTTCGCTACACCTGCAATAACATCTGCTGAACACCTGTATGTGACCAACAACATTTGATTTATTATGAAGGTCATTTGTGTCAAATGTACTTTTCCCCTCATTCACCCCATCTCTTTACATTGCTGATGCATAATCAGTGGCCTGACTGTGTCAAAGGCCCATCCTGGTAGATTTGAACCTAATGCAGCTTGGAGTGATCGGATGACAGAAGTCACATTTAGGTGCCAGGTGTAACTGAGGCCATAGATGCTCCATATCCATTACTTTGAGTGTTTTATATAATATGACTAAATGTGTTTCTGTGTTGCAGGGGCAGTCAGAAATGGAACAGCAAGGCCACAGAACATGACATAAGCAGAGCTGTGGGAGACCACCTCAAGCCCCTGGTAGAGCCGGGGGTGGTGTTTACCACTCCACCACGCCTTCAGCAGGCTGGAAACGTGATACTGTTTTTCATACCAAGAGTCTGTTGATTGGCCAGTCATTGGGTTAATTTGTTGAAATCAAATCAAGCTTTATTTATACAGCACATTTCAGACATGGATGCAACACAATGGCTTCACAGGAAAAAAAAATTAAAAAATGAAAATAAACAGAAATATTTAGTAAACAACAAACAGAAGACTAACAACTGAAAGACTAATGAACATTCTAAGGAAATGCCATTGATTCAAATATTAATTGGATGCAATATTCAAACCCAAAATATAAGCTTGTTTTTTAGGAGGGTCTCTGAAAGACACTATGGGGGTGTCCACTGGAAGTTGACTAGTAACAACAACTGGGACCTAAAAGACACCCACCATGAGACCCACTAAATCTGCCCAAGAAGAGGAAAACAAAAGAAAAACCCACACCAAACTCAAAGACAGGAAGTAAACCAAAAAGGTGGAGCAACTAAAGGTGTTGACTCTCCACATGTATCAAGACAACTGGAGCACTGGGCCAGACACTCTTAAATAGAACCTGGACCAGCTCAGGTGAAACACCTTCCCACTAACGAGATGGACAAGCCAGCACAGGTGTAACACATACTGACTAACGAGGTGACACCAATCAGTGCGTCCTACGTGCTAACGAGCTAGACGCGCTGACGGGCTAGACGCGCTGACGGGCTAGACGCGCTGACGGGCTAGACGCGCTAGACGTGCTAAAGTCCAACCTCAAAACATAAATGGAAAAACCAAAGCCTGTAACACCTTAAGACAACAAATATATCCTATATTTTTGTTGGACAAGTTTGCTCACCACCAACAGAAAACAACTTCCATTTCATATTAAAATCAACTAAAATGCTTCACCTCCTGTCAAAAATTAAAAACAAGAAAAACACACTTATTTCTAAATAATAATATACAATTGAAATATTTTTTTCTCCTTTTTCTCTTCTTTCTATAGAATCCTAAAACTCACTAGCTTCTAGAACTCTCGTCTTCCTAAAACTCACTAGCTTCTAGAACTCTCGTCTTCCTAAAACTCACTAGCTTCTAGAACTCTCGTCTTCCTAAAACTCACTAGCTTCTAGAACTCTCGTCTTCCTAAAACTCACTAGCTTCTAGAACTCTCGTCTTCCTAAAACTCACTAGCTTCTAGAACTCTCGTCTTCCTAAAACTCACTAGCTTCTAGAACTCTGGTCCACTTGGAACGAGCCCAAACAAAACATCTGCAAAACGGAAAAAGTCAAAATAAATTGTGATCAAATGTACACACCTTGGTTAATATGTATTGGCAATAATTAACTTAATGGTGAGGCATGGAATAATAAAACGTATATTTTGTCAGGCTGAATGTTTGAAATATGAGGTGATTTGAGACATGATTCTTCAGTAGTGGAATAAAGACAATTAACGCTTGAATGTTGTGAAGAAATACTGGAGTGACGTAGGATTGTTAATAAAATTGATTACAGACCAAATTATTATACTGCGTCCATGTGTATTTATTTCTTTATTTTAACCTTCATTTAACAGTAACCGAAAGGTTGCTGGATTGAATGGCGAGCTGACAAGGTAAATCTGTCGTTCTGCACCTGAACATGGCAGTTAACCCTCTGTTCCCCGGTAGGCAATAATTGTCAATAAGTCAGTTATGAACAAATTCTGATTTACAATGACGGCCCAACGCTCTAACCACTAGGCTACCTGCAACTAAGTTGAAATAAAGTTTTTTTCAAGTCACTGAAAAAACGGGGCATAGTCTTCTTTTCAATTACATGTTGCTAGGTGGGATAGCCCGATGTCAAAACACAGTTTAAACGTGTCCAAATCAATAACCAATAAGCAGAAACAGTTTGGGATAAATTGAAAACCTAAACATAACATGTGCTATATACACAAACTTCTGCCACAATAATCATATTACTTGTAATTTTTAAAACAAGCACCTTATAAACTGCACCAGAAACGCTGTTGTTTTGACAAGTAGCAATAAATCACTGATATCAATTAGGGGGGAAATCAGGTTGTACGTGCTGTTGAAACTAACACAACTAAAAAAACACATGGAAATGGGAGATATATTTTACCTCACTGGTTAGAGGACAACCAGCAGAAGAAAGTCAGCTACATTTTGGAGTGATGCATTTAAATGTAGGGGTCGCTAAACAAAGGAACTTATTTGTCATCACTCATCGATATCATGTTGAAATCAATTATGCAAGAGGAGGGACATGAGGTTGCACGTCCTGTTAAAACGAACAGCTGAAAAACCACATGGAATCTGGGAGTAATGTGTACATCCCTGGTCAGAGGACAACTTGTAGAAAGCTGCTAGCTACATTTTGAAGTGTTGCGTTTTGATTCCAGTGCATCAACAACATGGTAAGTGTAACACAACTCTTTTTTTGTTAGTCATTTTTTGTTAAATCTCATAAATAGTAACTCTTTCAATTCAGAGCCTGGATTTTCCCGCTGAGGCTAATATCCATATCATGTTGAAATCAATAGAACAGGGGACAAACGTTTAGGGTTCTACATTGTGACATCATTAAAATACTCCTTCTACAATGTTAAAACATTCTACATTGTGACATTAATTCATTGATATCATGAAACAACTCCATCAATTCCTTCATGTATTTTCTGATGTTTAATCAGAGAACGTTTTTGAGAGTATCTCTTCCCACATTGATTGCAGCTATAAGATTTCTCTCCTGTGTGTGTTCTTTGGTGTCTGGTCCACATGCTAAAGTGAGCAAAACTCTTCCCACATTGAGCACAGCTATAAGGTTTCTCTTCTGTGTGTGTTTTCTGGTGTGATATCAGGCTGCTTAGCAGAGTAAAACTCTTCCCACATTCATTACAGACAAAAGATTTCTCTCCTGTGTGTGTTTTCTGGTGTGCTGTCAGGCCGCCAGGTGAAGCAAAACTCTTCCCACATTCATCACAGCTATACGGTTTCTTTCCTGTGTGTGTTCTCTGGTGTGATATCAGAGCGATTAAAATAGAAAAACTCCTCCCACATTGAGCACAGCTATAAGGTTTCTCTCCTGTGTGTGTTCTCTGGTGTGCTGTCAGGCAGCCAGGTGAAGCAAAACTCTTCCCACATTCATCACAGCTATACGGTTTCTTTCCTGTGTGTGTTCTCTGGTGTGATATCAGGCTGCTTAGCAGAGTAAAACTCTTCCCACATTGATTACAGCCAAAAGGTTTCTCTCCTGTGTGTGTTCTCTGGTGTGCTGTCAGGCCGCCAGGTGAAGCAAAACTCTTCCCACATTCATCACAGCTACACGGTTTCTTTCCTGTGTGTGTTCTCTGGTGTGATATCAGGGCGATTAAAATAGGAAAACTCCTCCCACATTGATCACAACTGTAAGTTATCTCTCTTGTGTGTGTTCTCTGGTGTAAAATAACAGTACTAGATTTATAAAAACTCTTCCCACATTGATCACAGCTATAAGGTTTCTCTCCTGTGTGTGTTCTCTGGTGTGATATCAGGCTGGTTGACAGAGGAAAACTCTTCCCACAGTCAGAGCAGAAATAAGGTTTCTTTTTTGTGTGATTTCTCAGGTGTATTTTGAGTTCTGATGAAGATTTTAAAAATTTCCCACAATCAGAGCAGCAGTGAGAATTATCCCTTGTGTGAATTCTCCAGTGTGATATAATGCCTGATGAGGTGAATCTTTTCCCACAGTCAAAGCAGCGGTGTGATCTTTTCCCTGTGGTTCTCCGCTGGCGTTTCTTGAGGTGTTCTGATGTGGAGAGACTCTTCTCTGCCTTGTCAGCATCATGAGGTTGTTGAGGCTCCCCAGAGGACCCACGATAGTCCCGTCTCTCTCCTGTGTGAACAACAAAGTCAAACAGATGGTTAATGGCCCACAACAGCGAAAATCCACTGTAAAAGGTGATGCCAACAGCGTAGCCATGATGTTGTACAACAATTGACGTCTGTAATGAATGTAATGATTACTTGACATTTGTCTTAAAATGAGCAAGAATAGTCATATTTTGTCTTGTTTTCACATTAGTAGTAACATCGATGATTGTAGGCTAGAAATAAGTTATTCATGTTGTTGAAACTCTAAGCAGTGTGCCAGACGACTTTTGGTCTCCAATATAGGCCCCTTTCTGTGTTTGCTAAAATTGCGGCATGAGGGCGATGCACATGCAATTTGGTTGTAGAAACTCCTCCCCACTAATGAGGAAACCGATAGTTATGGATGTAGTATATCTGCTAATGAGGAAACCGCTAGTTATGGATGTAGTATATCTGGTAATGAGGAAACCGCTAGTTATGGATGTAGTATATCTGCTAATGAGGAAACCGCTAGTTATGGATGTAGTATATCTGCTAATGAGGAAACCGCTAGTTATGGATGTAGTATATCTGCTAATGAGGAAACCACTAGTTATGGATGTAGTATATCTGGTAATGAGGAAACCACTAGTTATGGATGTAGTATATCTGCTAATGAGGAAACCACTAGTTATGGATGTCGTATATCTGGTAATGAGGAAACCACTAGTTATGGATGTAGTATATCTGGTAATGAGGAAACCACTAGTTATGGATGTAGTATATCTGGTAATGAGGAAACCACTAGTTATGGATGTAGTATATCTGGTAATGAGGAAACCACTAGTTATGGATGTACTATATCTGCCTGGAGCAAAAATGGTGAGTAAAGATTTTAGTTTTTCACAATGTATTCTGAATGTGAACGGGGGAAACCTCAGGGGAGTAACCTCCATTTCCAGGTTGATGATGAGTTCATTTCACACTACTTTGGATTATAATTCTAAGGCTCGTTTGAATGTCCTGCTTAATATGTTTGTGTTATTGTTGCAAGTCAACCGCTTTACACTTAAAAAACACTTCAACCAGTAAAATGCTCTTTGGCTTTTCCATCAGCCTGACAATGAGGGTTTGTACACTGCTTGTTTGCCAAATTGGCCCATAACTTCACTTAACAACAAATACAGGAAAATAGCTCTGTGTGTTGTACAATAGCCATCAAGAAACAGTTCTCTACACATTATGACCAAAGCAGGAATGTTGGATCCAACGTGGAGCACGGCATAACTGTCTTTACCAGAGTAATGAATGAAGAAGCACTTTGGTTGTTGTTGCATGTCGTGATGTTTGTCATGTGACTGTCATTCAGAGAATGATTTCCTGGATCAG
Organism: Salmo trutta; assembly: GCF_901001165.1. Classification (NCBI taxonomy): domain Eukaryota; kingdom Metazoa; phylum Chordata; class Actinopteri; order Salmoniformes; family Salmonidae; genus Salmo; species Salmo trutta. The sequence goes on along the minus strand of NW_021823104.1, from coordinate 1,628,363 downwards.
CTGATGATAGTTGAACATGTGACTGTAACTAAACAGCTACAGTATTAAGAATTATGAGTAATTATTGAAGAACCACATTAATGACAGTATCCATTTGGGTGTTGTCAATAAAGTTACTATATATTTTTTTACCTTTATTTAACCAGGTTGGCCAGTTACCTGGCCAAGATAAAGCAAAGCGACAAAAACAACAGTTACACGTTGGATAAACAAACAAACAGTCAATAACACAATTAGAAAAATCTATATACAGTGTGTGCAAATGGAGTATGGAGGTAAGGCAATAAATAGGCCATAGTAGCGAAGTAATTACAATTTAGCAAATTTACACTGGAGGGATAGATGTACAGATGATGATGTGTAAGTAGAAATACTGGTGTGCAAAAGAGCAGAAAAAGTAAATAAAAACATGGGGATGAGGTAGGCAGTTGGATGGGCTATTTACAGATGGACTGTGTACAGCTGCAGCGATCGGTAAGCTGCTCAGATAGCTGATGCTTAAAGTTAGTGAGGGAGATATATGTCTCCAACTTCAGCAATTTTTGCAATTCGTTCCAGTCATTGGCAGCAGACAACTGGAGGTAAAGGCGGCCAAAGGAGGTGTTGGCTTTGGGGATGACCAGTGAGATATACCTCCTGGAGCGCGTGCTATGGGTGGGTGTTGCTATGGTGACTAGTGAGCTGAGTTAAGGCGGAGCTTTACCAAGCAAAGACTTATCGATGACCTGGAGCCAGTGGGTTTGGCGACGAATATGTAGCGAGGGCCAGCCGACAAGAGCATACAGGTCGCAGTGGTGGGTGGTATATGGGGCTTTGGTGACAATACGGATGGCACTGTGATAGACTGCATCCAGTTTGCTGAGTAGAGTGTTGGAGGCTATTTTGTAAATGACATCGCCGAAGTTAAGGATCGGTAGGATAGTCAGTTTTACGAGGGTATGTTTGGCAGCGTGAGTGAAGGAGGCTTTGTTTTGTGAAATAGGAAGCCGGTTCTAGATTTAATTTTGGATTGGAGATGCTTAATATTTTAATATTAGTCTGGAAGGAGAGTTTATAGTCTAACCAGAAACCTAGGTATTGTAGCTGTCAACATATTCTAAGTCAGAACCGTCCAGAGTAGTGATGCTAGTCGGGCGGGTGTAGGCAGCGATCGGTTGTTGATTGATCGGTTGTTCTTTTCGGCTGATGAGTCTGCCGATAAGAATACGGTGATTGACAGAGTCGAAAGCCTTGGCCACGTTGATGAAGACGGCTGCACAGTACTGTCTCTTATCGATGGCGGTTATGATATCGTTTAGTACCTTGAGCGTGGCTGAGGTGCACCCGTGACCAGCTCGGAAACTGGATTGCACAGCGGAGAAGGTACGGTGGGATTCAAAATGATCAGTGATCTGTTTGTTAACTTGACTTTCGAAGACTTTAGAATGGCAGGGCAGGATGGATATAGGTCTGTAACAGTTTGGGTCTAGAGTGTCACCTCCTTTGAAGAGGGGGATGACCACGGAAGCTTTCCAATCTTTAGGAATCTCAGACGATATGAAAGAGGTTGAACAGACTAGTAATAGGGGTTGCCACAATGGCGGCGGATAATTATAGAAAGAGAGGGTCCAGATTGTCAAGACCAGCTTATTTGTACGGGTCCAGGTTTTGCAACTCTTTCAGAACATCAGCTATCTGGATTTGGGTGAAGGAGAAGATGGGGAGGCTTAGGGAAGTAGCTGTGGGGAGCTGTTGGCCGGGGTTGGGGTAGCCAGGAGGAAAGCATGGCCAGCCGTAGAGAAATGCTAATTGAAATTCTCGATTATCGTGGAGTTATCGGTGGTGACAGTGTTTCCTAGCCTCAGTGCAGTGGGCAGCTGGGATGAGGTGCTCTTAGTCTCCATGGACTTTACAGTGTCCCAAAACTTTTTGGAGTTAGAGCTACGGGATGCAAATTTCTGTTTGAAAAAGCTAGCCTTTGATTTCCTAACTGACTGTGTGTATTGGTTCCTGACTTCTCTGAAAAGTTGCATATCGCGGGGACTATTCGATGCTAGTGCAGTACGCCATAGGATGTTTTTGTGCTGGTCGAGGGCAGTCAGGTCTGGAGTGAACCAAGGGCTATATCTGTCCTTAGTTCTACATTTTTTGAAAGGGGCATGCTTATTTAAGGTGGTGAGGAAATTACTTTTAAAAAACAACCAGGCATCCTCTACTGACTGGATGAGGTAAAAATCCTTCCAGGATACCCGGGCCAGGTCGATTAGAAAGGCCTGCTTGCAGAAGTGTTTTAGGGAGCGTTTGACAGTGATGAGGGGTGGTCGTTTGACCGCGGACCCATAGCGGATGCAGGCAACGATCGCTGAGATCCTGATTGAAAACAGCAGAGGTGTATTTAGAGGGCAAGTTGGTCAGGATAATATCTATGAGGGTGCCCATGTTTAGGGATTTAGGGTTGTACCTGGTAGGTTCCTTGATAATTTGTGTGAGATTGAGGGCATCTAGCTTGGATTGTAGGACGGCCGGGGTGTTAAGCATATCCCAGGTTAGGTCACCTAATATAACCAAATCTGAAGATAGATAGGGGGCAATCAATTCACACATGGTTTCCAGGGCACAGCTGGGAGCTGAGGGGGGTCTATAACAGGCGGCAACAGTGAGAGACTTATTTCTGGAGAGATTCATTTTTATAATTAGAAGCTCGAACTGTTTGGGTATGGACTTGGGAAGTATGACAGAACTTTGCAGGACATCTCTGCAGTAGATTGCAACTCCTCTCTTTTTGACAATTCTATCTTGACTGAAAATGTTGTGGTTGGGGATGGAAATTTCAGAATTTCTGGTTGCCTTCCTAAGCCAAGATTCAGACACGGCCAGGACATCACACAGGGCCTGGGTTAACCTCTACATCACCCGAGGAACAGAGGAGTAGGATGAGGGTACGGCTAAAGGCTATCAGAATTGGTCGAATAGTGCGTTGGGTACAGAGAATAAAAGGAGCAGATTTCTAGGCGTGGTAGGATAGATTCAAGGCATAATGTACAGACAGGGGTATGGTAGGATAGATTCAAGGCATAATGTACAGACAGGGGTATGGTAGGGTGCGGGTACAGTGGAGGTAAACCTAGGCATTGAGTGACGATAAGAGAGGTTGCATCTCCGGAGGCACCAGTTATGCTAGGTGAGGTCACCGCATGTGTGGGAGGTGGGACAAAGGAGCTCTCTGAGGCATGTTGAGTGGGACTAGGGGCTCTGCAGTAAAATAAAACAATGATAACTACCCTAAGAAACAGGCATATTGACAGTTGAGAGACATAAAGCGAGGCATAAAAGCAATCACAGGTGTTGATTGGGATAGCTAGCTAAGACAACAACGGGTAAGACAACAACAGTTAATCAGCTAAGACAATAACAGGTAAAATGGCGATGAATGGGCAGAGAGGGTCAGTTAACTACATACGGGGCCTGAGTTCGAGGCTGTGGCAGACAGATAAACAAAATAAACAAAATGGAGACCCGTGATTAATGAACAATCCAGCAGGCATCAGCTATGTAGCCAAGTGATCATAGGGTCCAGTGAACAGGAATATATGAAACAGGGAAGCAGTTAGGTAGTCGTTACTACGCTAGCATCTTCCGCGCCTGGCTCGAGGCTAACTGGTGCTAGCTTCGGGACAAGGGCGTCACCGACATCCTGCAAAGGCCAGTTGAGGGCACATCGGACGGATTACGTTGGCGCAGACCAGTCGTGATGGATTGGCGGGGCTCCATGTTTACAAAGGGTCCAGGCCAATTGGCAAAAGAGGTATTGTAGCTGGAGTAATTTTGTTTGCTAGCCGGGAGATGCACCTGGCTCAAGGCTAACTGGTGCTAGCTTCAGGACAAGGGCGTTAGCCACTATAGCCACTCCGGTGCAAAGGTCATCACGGCAGGAATCCGGTGATGTAGTGGCTTCTAGTCGTCTTAGTGAAGAGTCTGGGAGGCATCAGCTGTGTAGCCGAGTGATCATAGGGTCCACTGAGCAGGCCGGGAGATGGGCCTGGCTCAAGGCTAGCTTCGAGGCTGGGCCACTCGGTAGCAGCTAGCTAGCTGTCATCCGATGTAATGGTCCAGAGCTTACAGCAGGAATACGGTGATGTAGTGGAGAAAAAAAGTCCAATATGCTCAGGGTTGATAACGCGCTGTGCAGACTGGCAGGTATAATCCAGGCAAAAAGCGGCTGGTGTCTGAGCTAAAAAGGTAAAGCAGTGGCTAAAAATGACTAAATAGCTAGTTGCTAATTAGCTGCTTAGCTCCTGATGGCTAGGTTCTGATGGAGGTTCTAGCTATAAGGTCTAAAAAATAGCAGATCAATATCACATTGGGTGAGGCGGATTGCCGGAAGGTACATTTAATTTAAACATGGAAAAAGAGATTGAAATATTTTGCAATATATACAAAAAAAGACGAAAAACAACAACATTTACAACAACAATCACGTCATACTGCTACGCCATCTTGGATTAGAAGATGACCCAGTTAAAAAACATTGGATATAGCAAACTCTGAAATGATTTAGTATTTCTGTGCCCACAAACTGTTTTCCCAGAGTAACATAAGGAGCCACTAAATGATACGTAGGTCAATTGCATTTTCATTCACGCCTTGCTGGAAGCCCCGCCTTCCACAGGTGATGAGCGCGAGGCTCGGGTTTATTCCTTAAATTTAATACCAATCTTCACCGACCCAGGAAGGGGTGGGGCAAAACAGGTGTTGCACCTCGTTTCCCTCCTTCAGGGAACAGTAATTATAGTGTTAGGTTCTCATTTTTCAGAGTAAATAACTCACGGACACTAGAGAAGCACCTCTTACATCTAGACGTTCCGCTAGCGGAACACCTGCTCCAATATCCAATGATGGGCGTGGCGCGAAATACAAACTCCTCTAAAATCCGAAAACTTCCATTTTTCAAAACATGACTATTTTACAGCATTTTAAAGACAAGACTCTCGTTAATCTAACCACACTGTCCATTTTCAAAAAGGCTTTACAGCGAAAGCAAAACATTAGATTATGTCAGCAGAGTACCCAGCCAGAAATAATCAGACACCCATTTTTCAAGCTAGCATATAATGTCACAAAAAACAAAACCACAGCTAAATGCAGCACTAACCTTTGATGATCTTCATCAGATGACAACCCTAGGACATTATGTTATACAATGCATGCATGTTTTGTTCAATCAAGTTCATATTTATATCAAAACCCAGCTTTTTTACATTAGCATGTGACGTTCAGAACTAGCATACCCCCCGCAAACCTCCGGTGAATTTACTAAATTACTCACGATAAACGTTCACGAAAAACATAACAATTATTTTAAGAATTATCGATACAGAACTCCTCTATGCACTCGATATGTCCAATTTTAAAATAGCTTTTCGGTGAAAGCAGCGATAGAATAAAATCATGGTGTCGTATCGTGCACGAGCATGAATCCCTTTGTCCGCTGATAGACCACTTAGCAAAAGCGCTCGTGTGTTTCAGCCAGGGCTTTGAATTACGTCATTCAGCTTTTTCCCGGGCTCTGAGAGCCCATGGAAGGCGTAGGAAGTGTCACGTAACAGCAGAGATCCTTTGTAATGGATAGAGATATAAAGGGCAAGAAATGGTCAGATAGGGTACTTCCTGAACAGAATCTTCTCATGTTTTGGCCTGCCAAATGAGTTTTGTTATACTCACAGACACCATTCAAACAGTTTTAGAAACGTTTTATTTTTTTCTATCCAAAGCTAATAATTATATGCATATTTTAGTTTCTGGGCAGGAGTAATAATCAGATTAAATCGGGTACGTTTTTTATCCAGCCGTGAAAATACTGCCCCCTATCCATAACAGGTTAACCAAGTTTAATTCTTCCCAAAGGGTCGTTACAACTGTAATTCAGACAAAAACATTTTCTCACCATCACAAGTATATTTTCCCCACTTTGGACACGCCTCCTTCTCTCCAATCCTTACATCTTCTGGTTCCACAGGAAGAGGGTAACAGGATACTAAACCCTTATTACTCCCTTCAGGGGATCTGGCCTGACCTCCTGACCGCAACCCCTCCTTCGCCTAATCCACAGATGTCCATCCGCTTCCCCTAAAGCAATCCTGTGATCTCCTCCCGTCCACCCAGCACATCCCACAGCCACTCTGTCTTTCTACAGATCTCACTCCTTTATATACTCTGCGTCTGATCTACCATGTCTTTAATATCTCAATGTTCAAAGTTTAGCCCGAATCCAACAATAGTCATAAAGTTACACTCCCTTTCAGTTGGTCAACTTCGGTACAACATACTATGGGAAAATACAATCATTCCTCATACCGACCCAAACGGATACTAAATGAAACGGCCCCTGGCAGACCACCCAGACCTTACCCCGCAAGATGCTTCAGTTTTGTCAATTTATTAATTGTCTTTTGTTTGAAACACTCCTGTCAATGTTGAGTAAGGACGCACACCTGATTACACATATAGAAGTAGGACTAGTCTACCTGGTTACACATATAGAAGTAGGACTAGTCTACCTGGTTACCCATATAGAAGTAGGACTAGTCTACCTGGTTACACATATAGAAGTAGGACTAGTCTACCTGGTTACACATATAGAAGTAGGACTAGTCTACCTGGTTACACATATAGAAGTAGGACTAGTCTACCTGGTTACCCATATAGAAGTAGGACTAGTCTACCTGGTTACACATATAGAAGTAGGACTAGTCTACCTGGTTACACATATAGAAGTAGGACTAGTCTACCTGGTTACCCATATAGAAGTAGGACTAGTCTACCTGGTTACCCATATAGAAGTAGGACTAGTCTACCTGGTTACCCATATAGAAGTAGGACTAGTCTACCTGGTTACACATATAGAAGTAGGACTAGTCTACCTGGTTACACATATAGAAGTAGGACTAGTCTACCTGGTTACACATATAGAAGTAGGACTAGTCTACCTGGTTACCCATATAGAAGTAGGACTAGTCTACCTGGCCTGTGTGCAAATGTAGGTCTATAAATGTGCCCATTTGGGGATGTCAGATAGTATTTCTGATTGTCTTAATGCACCACCACTAATGAGTTGTGGAGCTTCTCAAAACAAATGTTTCTTCACCTCAAACAGCAACTGCACCTCAGCTATGCTCAAGGTCCTAAACGATATCTTAACCGCCATCGATAAGAAACAATACTGTGCAGCCGTATTCATTGACCTGGCCAAGGCTTTCGACTCTGTCAATCACCACATCCTCATCGGCAGACTCAATAGCCTTGGTTTCTCAAATGATTGCCTCGCCTGGTTCACAAACTACTTCTCTGATAGAGTTCAGTGTGTCAAATCGGAGGGCCTGTTGTCCGGGCCTCTGGCAGTCTCTATAGGGGTGCCACAGGGTTCAATTCTTGGGCCGACTCTCTTCTCTGTATACATCAATGATGTCGCTCTTGCTGCTGGTGAGTCTCTGATCCACCTCTACGCAGACGACACCATTCTGTATACTTCTGGCCCTTCTTTGGACACTGTGTTAACCTGTTAGGGCTAAGGGGCAGTATTTTCACGGCTGGACAAAAAAAAGTACCCGATTTAATCTGGTTACTAATCCTACCCAGTAACTAGAATATGCATATACTTATTATATATGGATAGAAAACACCCTAAAGTTTCTAAAACTGTTTGAATGGTGTCTGTGAGTATAAAAGAACTCATTTGGCAGGCAAAACCCTGAGACAGATTCTGACAGGAAGTGGATACCTGATGTGTTGAATTGCCTTTAAGCCTATGCCATTGAAACACACAGGGGCGGATTAATGTTTTGGCACTTCCTATTGCTTCCACTAGATGTCACCAGCCTTTACAAAGTGTTTTGAGTCTTCTACTGTGAGATCTGACCGAACAAGAGCCATGGAACGGTGATGGCCCATTAGACTCTGGCGTGCGAGTTCATGTTGGGTACTCTCGTTCCAATACGTTTTAAAAGAGAACGCAATCGTCCGCCTTGAATTTTATTCATGTTCTGGTTAAAAAAGGCACTAATGATTTATGCTATACAACGTTTGACATGTTTGAACGAACGTAAATATATTTTTTCCCCTCGTTCATGAAGTGAAGTACGGCTGGCTTAGATCATGTGCTAACAACACGGAGCTTTTTGGACATAAATGATGAGCTTTTTTGAACAAAACTACATTCGTTATGGACCTGGGATTCCTGGAAGTGACATCTGATGAAGACAATCAAAAGGTAATGGATTATTTACATAGTATTTTCGATTTTAGATCTCTCCAACATGGCGGTTAGTCTGTATCGCAAAGCGTATTTTTCTGGGCGCAGTGCTCAGATTATTGCAAAGTGTGATTTCCCAGTAAGGTTATTTTTAAATCTGGCAAGTCGATTGCGTTCAAGAGATGTAAATCTATAATTCTTTGAATGACAATATAATATTTTACCAATGTTTTCTAATATTAATTAATTATTTTGTTGTGATGACTTGACTGCCGGTTATTGGAGGGAAACGATTTCCTGAACATCAACGCCATAGTAAAACGCTGTTTTTGGATATAAATATGAACTTGATAGAAATAAAAATGCATGCATTGTCTAACATAATATCCTAGGAGTGTCATCTGATGGAGATTGTAAAAGGTTAGTGCATAATTTTAGCTGATTTTATGGTTTTGGTGACGCCTGTCTTTGAATTGACAATACATTACACACAGCTATTGTCAATGTACTCTCCTAACATAACCTAACTTTATGCTTTCGCCGTAAAGCCTTTTTGAAATCGGACAACGTGGTTAGATTAAGGAGATGTTTATCTTTCAAAGGGTTTAAGATAGCTGTATGTTTGAGAAATTTGAATTTTGACATTTATTTGGTTTCAAATTTGCCGCTCTTGAAATGCACCTGCTGTTGATAGGGTGCGCCACGGGTGGCACGCTAGCGTCCCAAATAGCCCCAAGAAGTTAACCAGGTTGGCCAGTTACCTGGCCAAGATAAAGCACAGCGACAAAAACAACAGTTACACGTGGGATAAACAAACAAACAGTCAATAACACAATTAGAAAAATCTATATACAGTGTGTGCAAATGGAGTACGGAGGTAAGGCAATAAATAGGCCATAGTAGCGAAGTAATTACAATTTAGCAAATTTACACTGGAGAGATAGATGTGCAGATGATGATGTATAAGTAGAAATACTGGTGTGCAAAAGAGCAGAAAAAGTAAATAAAAACATGGGGATGAGGTAGGCAGTTGGATGGGCTATTTACAGATGGACTGTGTACAGCTGCAGCGATCGGTAAGCTGCTCAGATAGCTGATACTTAAAGTTAGTGAGGGAGATATATGTCTCCAACTTCAGCGATTTTTGCAATTCGTTCCAGTCATTGGCAGCAGACAACTGGAGGGAAAGGCGGCCAAAGGAGGTGTTGGCTTTGGGGATGACCAGTGAGATATACCTCCTGGAGCGCGTGCTATGGGTGGGTGTTGCTAGGGTGACTAGTGAGCTGAGTTAAGGCGGAGCTTTACCAAGCAAAGACTTATAGATGACCTGGAGCCAGTGGGTTTGGCGACGAATATGTAGCGAGGGCCAGCCGACAAGAGCATACAGGTCGCAGTGGTGGGTGGTATATGGGGCTTTGGTGACAAAACGGATGGCACTGTGATAGACTGCATCCATTTTGCTGAGTAGAGTGTTGGAGGCTTTTTTGTAAATGGCATTGCCGAAGTTAAGGATCGGTAGGATAGTCAGTTTTACGAGGGTATGTTTGGCAGCGTGAGTGAAGGAGGCTTTGTTTTGTGAAATAGGAAGCCGGTTCTAGATTTAATTTTGGATTGGAGATGCTTAATATTTTAATATTAGTCTGGAAGGAGAGTTTATAGTCTAACCAGACACCTAGGTATTGTAGCTGTCCACATATTCTAAGTCAGAACCGTCCAGAGTAGTGATGCTAGTCGGGCGGGTGTAGGCAGCGATCGGTTGTTGATTGATCGGTTGTTCTTTTCGGCTGATGAGTCTGCCGATAAGAATACGGTGATTGACAGAGTCGAAAGCCTTGGCCAGGTCGATGAAGACGGCTGCACAGTACTGTCTCTTATCGATGGCGGTTATGATATCGTTTAGGACCTTGAGCGTGGCTGAAGTGCACCTGTGACCAGCTCGGAAACCGGATTGCACAGCGGAGAAGGTACGGTGGGATTCAAAATGATCAGTGATCTGTTTGTTAACTTGACTTTCGAAGACTTTAGAATGGAAGGGCAGGATGGATATAGGTCTGTAGCAGTTTGGGTCTAGAGTGTCACCTCCTTTGAAGAGGGGGATGACCGCAGCAGCGTTCCAATCTTTAGGAATCTCAGACGATACGAAAGAGGTTGAACAGACTAGTAATAGGGGTTGCAACAATGGCAGCGGATAACTTTAGAAAGAGAGGGTCCAGATTGTCAAGACCAGCTGATTTGTACGGGTCCAGGTTTTGCAACTCTTTCAGAACATCAGCTATCTGGATTTTGGTGAAGGAGAAGATGGGGAGGCTTAGGGAAGTAGCTGTGGGGAGCTGTTGGCCGGGGTTGGGGTAGCCAGGAGGAAAGCATGGCCAGCCGTAGAGAAATGCTAATTGAAATTCTCGATTATCGTGGAGTTATCGGTGGTGACAGTGTTTCCTAGCCTCAGTGCAGTGGGCAGCTGGGATGAGGTGCTCTTAGTCTCCATGGACTTTACAGTGTCCCAAAACTTTTTGGAGTTAGAGCTACGGGATGCAAATTTCTGTTTGAAAAAGCTAGCCTTTGCTTTCCTAACTGACTGTGTGTATTGGTTCCTGACTTCTCTGAAAAGTTGCATATCGCGGGGACTATTCGATGCTAGTGCAGTACGCCATAGGATGTTTTTGTGCTGGTCGAGGGCAGTCAGGTCTGGAGTGAACCAAGGGCTATATCTGTCCTTAGTTCTACATTTTTTGAAAGGGGCATGCTTATTTAAGGTGGTGAGGAAATTACTTTTAAAGAACAACCAGGCATCCTCTACTGACTGGATGAGGTAAAAATCCTTCCAGGATACTCGGGCCAGGTCGATTAGAAAGGCCTGCTTGCAGAAGTGTTTTAGGGAGCGTTTGACAGTGATGAGGGGTGGTCGTTTGACCGCGGACCACGGATGCAGGCAACGATCGCTGAGATCCTGATTGAAAACAGCAGAGGTGTATTTGGAGGGCAAGTTGGTCAGGATAATATCTATGAGGGTGCCCATGTTTAGGGATTTAGGGTGGTACCTGATGGGTTCCTTGATAATTTGTGTGAGATTGAGGGCATCTAGCTTGGATTGTAGGACGGCCGGGGTGTTAAGCATATCCCAGGTTAGGTCACCTAATAGAACCAAATCTGAAGATAGATAGGGGGCAATCAATTCACATATGGTTTCCAGGGCACAGCTGGGAGCTGAGGGGGGTCTATAACAGGCGGCAACAGTGAGAGACTTATTTCTGGAGAGATTCATTTTTAAAATTAGAAGCTCGAACTGTTTGGGTACAGACCTGGAAAGTATGACAGAACTTTGCAGGACATCTCTGCAGTAGATTGCAACTCCTCTCTTTTTGACAATTCTATCTTGACTGAAAATGTTGTGGTTGGGGATGGAAATTTCAGAATTTCTGGTTGCCTTCCTAAGCCAGGATTCAGACACGGCCAGGACATCACACAGGGCCTGGGTTAACCTCTACATCACCCGAGGAACAGAGGAGTAGGATGAGGGTACGGCTAAAGGCTATCAGAATTGGTCGAATAGTGCGTTGGGTACAGAGAATAAAAGGAGCAGATTTCTGGGCGCGGTAGGATAGATTCAAGGCATAATGTACAGACAGGGGTATGGTAGGATAGATTCAAGGCATAATGTACAGACAGGGGTATGGTAGGATAGATTCAAGGCATAATGTACAGACAGGGGTATGGTAGGATAGATTCAAGGCATAATGTACAGACAGGGGTATGGTAGGATAGATTCAAGGCATAATGTACAGACAGGGGTATGGTAGGATAGATTCAAGGCATAATGTACAGACAGGGGTATGGTAGGATAGATTCAAGGCATAATGTCCAGACAGGGGTATGGTAGGATAGATTCAAGGCATAATGTACAGACAGGGGTATGGTAGGATAGATTCAAGGCATAACGTACAGACAGGGGTATGGTAGGATAGATTCAAGGCATAATGTACAGACAGGGGTATGGTAGGATAGATTCAAGGCATAATGTACAGACAGGGGTATGGTAGGATAGATTCAAGGCATAATGTACAGACAGGGGTATGGTAGGATAGATTCAAGGCATAATGTACAGACAGGGGTATGGTAGGATAGATTCAAGGCATAATGTACAGACAGGGGTATGGTAGGATAGATTCAAGGCATAATGTACAGACAGGGGTATGGTAGGATAGATTCAAGGCATAATGTACAGACAGGGGTATGGTAGGATAGATTCAAGGCATAATGTACAGACAGGGTTATGGTAGGATAGATTCAAGGCATAATGTACAGACAGGGTTATGGTAGGGTAGATTCAAGGCATAATGTACAGACAGGGGTATGGTAGGATAGATTCAAGGCATAATGTACAGACAGGGGTATGGTAGGATAGATTCAAGGCATAATGTACAGACAGGGGTATGGTAGGATAGATTCAAGGCATAATGTACAGACAGGGGTATGGTAGGATAGATTCAAGGCATAATGTACAGACAGGGGTATGGTAGGATAGATTCAAGGCATAATGTACAGACAGGGGTATGGTAGGATAGATTCAAGGCATAATGTACAGACAGGGGTATGGTAGGATAGATTCAAGGCATAATGTACAGACAGGGGTATGGTAGGATAGATTCAAGGCATAATGTACAGACAGGGGTATGGTAGGGTGCGGGTACAGTGGAGGTAAACCTAGGCATTGAGTGACGATAAGAGAGGTTGCATCTCCGGAGGCACCAGTTATGCTAGGTGAGGTCACCGCATGTGTGGGAGGTGGGACAAATGAGCTCTCTGAGGCATGTTGAGTGGGACTAGGGGCTCTGCAGTAAAATAAAACAATGATAACTACCCTAAGAAACAGTATACAAGGCATATTGACAGTTGAGAGACATAAAGCGAGGCATAAAGCAATCACAGGTGTTGATTGGGATAGCTAGCTAAGACAACAACGGGTAAGACAACAACAGTTAATCAGCTAAGACAATAACAGGTAAAATGGCGATGAATGGGCAGAGAGGGTCAGTTAACTACATACGGGGCCTGAGTTCGAGGCTGTGGCAGACAGATAAACAAAATAAACAAAATGGAGACCCGTGATTAATGAACAATCCAGCAGGCATCAGCTATGTAGCCAAGTGATCATAGGGTCCAGTGAACAGGAATATATGAAACAGGGAAGCAGTTAGGTAGTCGTTACTACGCTAGCATCTTCCGCTCCTGGCTCGAGGCTAACTGGTGCTAGCTTCGGGACAAGGGCGTCACCGACATCCTGCAAAGGCCAGTTGAGGGGACATCGGACGGATTACGTTGGCAGACCAGTCGTGATGGATCGGCGGGGCTCCTCGTTTACAAAGGGTCCAGGCCAATTGGCAAAAGAGGTATTGTAGCTGGAGTAATTTTGTTTGCTAGCCGGGAGATGCACCTGGCTCAAGGCTAACTGGTGCTAGCTTCAGGACAAGGGCGTTAGCCACTATAGCCACTCCGGTGCAAAGGTCATCACGGCAGGAATCCGGTGATGTAGTGGCTTCTAGTCGTCTTAGTGAAGAGTCTGGGAGGCATCAGCTGTGTAGCCGAGTGATCATAGGGTCCACTGAGCAGGCCGGGAGATGGGCCTGGCTCAAGGCTAGCTTCGAGGCTGGGCCACTCGTTAGCAGCTAGCTAGCTGTGATTATCTGATGTAATGGTCCAGAGCTTACGGCAGGAATACGGTGATGTAGTGGAGAAAAAAAGTCCAATATGCTCAGGGTTGATAACGCGCTGTGCAGACTGGCAGGTATAATCCTGGCAAAAAGCGGCTGGTGTCTGAGCTAAAAAGGTAAAGCAGTGGCTAAAAATGACTAAATAGCTAGTTGCTAATTAGCTGCTTAGCTCCTGATGGCTAGGTTCTGATGGAGGTTCTAGCTATAAGGTCTAAAAAATAGCAGATCCGTATCACATTGGGTGAGGCGGATTGCCGGAAGGTATATTTAATTTAAACATGGAAAAAGAGATTGAAATATTTTGCAATATATACAAAAAAAGACGAAAAACAACAACATTTACAACAACAATCACGTCATACTGCTACGCCATCTTGGATTAGAAGATGACTCAGTTAAAAAACATTGGATATAGCAAACTCTGAAATGATTTAGTATTTCTGTGCCCACAAACTGTTTTCCCAGAGTAACATAAGGAGCCACTAAATGATACGTAGGTCAATTGCATTTTCATTCACGCCTTGCTGGAAGCCCCACCTTCCACAGGTGATGAGCGCGAGGCTCGGGTTTATTCCTTAAATTTAATACCAATCTTCACCGACCCAGGAAGGGGTGGGGCAAAACAGGTGTTGCACCTCGTTTCCCTCCTTCAGGGAACAGTAATTATAGTGTTAGGTTCTCATTTTTCAGAGTAAATAACTCACGGACACTAGAGAAGCACCTCTTACATCTAGACGTTCCGCTAGCGGAACACCTGCTCCAATATCCAATGATGGGCGTGGCGCGAAATACAAACTCCTCTAAAATCCGAAAACTTCAATTTTTCAAAACATATGACTATTTTACAGCTATTTAAAGACAAGACTCTCGTTAATCTAACCACACTGTCCATTTTCAAAAAGGCTTTACAGCGAAAGCAAAACATTAGATTATGTCAGCAGAGTACCCAGCTAGAAATAATCAGACACCCATTTTTCAAGCTAGCATATAATGTCACAAAAAACAAAACCACAGCTAAATGCAGCACTAACCTTTGATGATCTTCATCAGATGACAACCCTAGGACATTATGTTATACAATGCATGCATGTTTTGTTCAATCAAGTTCATATTTATATCAAAAAACAGCTTTTTTACATTAGCATGTGACGTTCAGAACTAGCATACCCCCCGTAAACCTCCGGTGAATTTACTAAATTACTCACGATAAACGTTCACAAAAAACATAACAATTATTTAAAGAATTATAGATACAGAACTCCTCTATGCACTCGATATGTCCGATTTTAAAATAGCTTTTCGGTGAAAGCAGCGATAGAATAAAATCATGGTGTCGTATCGTGCACGAGCATGAATCCCTTTGTCCGCTGATAGACCACTTAGCAAAAGCGCTCGTGTGTTTCAGCCAGGGCTTTGAATTACGTCATTCAGCTTTTTCCCGGGCTCTGAGAGCCCATGGAAGCCGTAGGAAGTGTCACGTAACAGCAGAGATCCTTTGTAATGGATAGAGATAATAAAGAAGGGCAAGAAATGGTCAGACAGGGTACTTCCTGAACAGAATCTTCTCATGTTTTGGCCTGCCAAATGAGTTCTGTTATACTCACAGACACCATTCAAACAGTTTTAGAAACTTTGGAGTGTTTTCTATCCAAAGCTAATAATTATATGCATATTTTAGTTTCTGGGCAGGAGTAATAAGATTAAATCGGGTACGTTTTTTATCCAGCCGTGAAAATACTGCCCCCTATCCATAACAGGTTAACCAAGTTTAATTCTTCCCAAAGGGTCGTTACAACTGTAATTCAGACAAAAACATTTTCTCACCATCACAAGTATATTTTCCCCACTTTGGACACGCCTCCTTCTCTCCAATCCTTACATCTTCTGGTTCCACAGGAAGAGGGTAACAGGATACTAAACCCTTATTACTCCCTTCAGGGGATCTGGCCTGACCTCCTGACCTCAACCCCTCCTTCGCCTAATCCACAGATGTCCATCCGCTTCCCCTAAAGCAATCCTGTGATCTCCTCCCGTCCACCCAGCACATCCCACAGCCACTCTGTCTTTCTACAGATCTCACTCCTTTATATACTCTGCGTCTGATCTACCATGTCTTTAATATCTCAATGTTCAAAGTTTAGCCCGAATCCAACAATAGTCACAAAGTTACACTCCCTTTCAGTTGGTCAACTTCGGTACAACATACTATGGGAAAATACAATCATTCCTCATACCGACCCAAACGGATACTAAATGAAACGGCCCCTGGCAGACCACCCAGACCTTACCCCGCAAGATGCTTCAGTTTTGTCAATTTATTAATTGTCTTTTGTTTGAAACACTCCTGTCAATGTTGAGTAAGGACGCACACCTGATTACCCATATAGAAGTAGAACTAGTCTACCTGGTTACCCATATAGAAGTAGGACTAGTCTACCTGGTTACACATATAGAAGTAGGACTAGTCTACCTGGTTACACATATAGAAGTAGAACTAGTCTACCTGGTTACACATATAGAAGTAGGACTAGTCTACCTGGTTACCCATATAGAAGTAGGACTAGTCTACCTGGTTACCCATATAGAAGTAGGACTAGTCTACCTGGTTACCCATATAGAAGTAGGACTAGTCTACCTGGTTACACATATAGAAGTAGGACTAGTCTACCTGGTTACCCATATAGAAGTAGGACTAGTCTACCTGGTTACACATATAGAAGTAGGACTAGTCTACCTGGTTACACATATAGAAGTAGGACTAGTCTACCTGGTTACACATATAGAAGTAGGACTAGTCTACCTGGTTACACATATAGAAGTAGGACTAGTCTACCTGGTTACACATATAGAAGTAGGACTAGTCTACCTGGTTACACATATAGAAGTAGGACTAGTCTACCTGGTTACACATATAGAAGTAGGACTAGTCTACCTGGTTACCCATATAGAAGTAGGACTAGTCTACCTGGTTACCCATATAGAAGTAGGACTAGTCTACCTGGTTACCCATATAGAAGTAGGACTAGTCTACCTGGTTACCCATATAGAAGTAGGACTAGTCTACCTGGTTACACATATAGAAGTAGGACTAGTCTACCTGGTTACCCATATAGAAGTAGGACTAGTCTACCTGGTTACCCATATAGAAGTAGGACTAGTCTACCTGGTTACCCATATAGAAGTAGGACTAGTCTACCTGGCCTGTGTGCAAATGTAGGTCTATAAATGTGCCCATTTGGGGATGTCAGATAGTATTTCTGATTGTCTTAATGCACCACCACTAATGAGTTGTGGAGCTTCTCAAAACAAATGTTTCTTCACCTCAAACAGCAACTGCACCGCAGCCACGCTCAAGGTCCTAAACGATATCTTAACCGCCATCGATAAGAAACAATACTGTGCAGCCGTATTCATTGACCTGGCCAAGGCTTTCGACTCTGTCAATCACCACATCCTCATCGGCAGACTCAATAGCCTTGGTTTCTCAAATGATTGCCTCGCCTGGTTCACAAACTACTTCTCTGATAGAGTTCAGTGTGTCAAATCGGAGGGCCTGTTGTCCGGGCCTCTGGCAGTCTCTATGGGGGTGCCACAGGGTTCAATTCTTGGGCCGACTCTCTTCTCTGTATACATCAATGATGTCGCTCTTGCTGCTGGTGAGTCTCTGATCCACCTCTACGCAGACGACACCATTCTGTATACTTCTGGCCCTTCTTTGGACACTGTGTTAACTAACCTCCAGACGAGCTTCAATGCCATACAACTCTCCTTCCGTGGTCTCCAACTGCTCTTAAATGCAAGTAAAACTAAATGCATGCTCTTCAACCGATCGCTGCCTGCACCTGCCCGCCTGTCCAGCATCACTACTCTGGACGGTTCTGACTTATGTGGACAACTACAAATACCTAGGTGTCTGGTTAGACTGTCAAACATCTCCAATCCAAAGTTAAATCTAGAATTGGCTTCCTATTTCGCAACAAAGGATCTTTCACTCATGCTGCCAAACATACCCTCATAAAACTGACCATCCTACCAATCCTCGACTTCGGCGATGTCATTTACAAAATAGCCTCCAATACCTTAGTCAAAAAATTGGATGCAGTCTATCACAGTGCCATCCGTTTTGTCACCAAAGCCCCATATACTACCCACCACTGCGACCTGTAAGCTCTCGTTGGCTGGCCCTTGCTTCATACTCGTCGCCAAACCCACAGGCTCCAGGTCATCTACAAGACACTGCTAGGTGAAGTTCCCCCTCATCTCAGCTCGCTGGTCACCATAGCAGCACCCACCTGTAGCACGCGCTCCAGCAGGTATATCTCTGGTCACCCCCAAAGCCAATTCCCCCTTCGGCCGCCTCTCCTTCCAGTTCTCTGCTGCCAATGACTGGAACGAACTACAAAAATATCTGAAACTGGAAACACTTATCTCCCTCACTAGCTTTAACCTGTTTGGTATAGGGGGCAGTATTGAGAATTTTGGAAAAAATATGTTCCCATTTTTAACTGCCTCCTACACCAACTCAGAAGCTAGAATATGCATATTATTGTTCAGGTTTGGATAGAAAACACTCTGAATTTTCTAAAACTGTTTGAATGGTGTCTGTGAGTATAACAGAACTCCTATGGCAGGCAAAAACCTGACAAGGCTTCAAGCAGGAAGTACCCTGTCTGACAAGGAGTCGTGCGTCTTACCTCTTTTTATTGAAAAGTAAGGATCTTAGCTGTAACGTGACAATTCCCAGGGCTCCAATAGGCTCTCAGAGCCCGCAAAATAACTGAAGGTTTACGAGGGAACCTCAGGTTGAAACATATTATCGCCTTTTGTAAGTGGATGCTCGGAGGACCTTTCAATGATGCGCGTGCATGAGTCGCTTCTGAGGAGAAATTTTATTCGGCTGTTTAGGCTCAATGCATACTCCCGGTCGGAATATTATCACTTCTCTACGACATAAATGGCATAAAAATTTGTTTTAAACAGCGGTTGACATGCTTCGAAGTACGGTAATGGAATATTTAGACATTTTTGACAAGCCAACGCGCCATGCGCGGGACCGTGAGGAAGCATTCTGATAGTGTCTAGAACTCACGAACAAAACGTCGCTGTTGGAATATAACGATGGATTATTTGGGACCAAACCAACATTTGTTATTGAAGTAGAAGTCCTGGCAGTGTATTCTGATGAAGAACAAGCAAGGTAAGAACATTTTTCTTATAGGAAATGTGATTTTGGTGGAGGCTGAACTGGGTGGGTATCTAAATAGCTAGCCCTGTAATGCCGGGCTATGTACTTAGATTATTGCAAAATGTGCTTCATCCGAAAAGCTATTTTAAAATCGGACATATCGAGTGCATAGAGGGGTAATGTATCTATAATTCTTAAAGTAATTGTTATGCTTTTTGTGAACGTTTATCGTGAGTAATTTAGCAAACTGTTAGTAAATTCACCGGAAGTTTGCGGTGGTTATGCTTTTTCTGAACGTCACATGCTAATGTAAAAAGCTGGTTTTTGATATAAATATGAACTTGATTGAACAGACATGCATGTATTGTATAACACAATGTCCTAGGTGTGTCATCTGATGAAGATTATAAAAGGTTAGTGCTGCATTTAGCTGTGGTTTGGGTTTATGTGACATGATATGCTAGCTTGAAAAATGGGTGTCAGATTTTTTCTGGCTGGGTACTCTGCTAACATAATCTAATGTTTTGCTTTTGTTGTAAAGCCTTTTTGAAATCGGACAGTGGGGTTAGATTAACGAGATTCTTGTCTTTAAATAGCTGTGAAATAGTCATATGTTTGAGAAATTGAAGTTATAGCATTTCTAACGATTCAAAAATCGCGCCACTGGATTGAAGTGGCTGTTACGTAGGTGGGACGAAATCGTCCCACATACCCCAGAGAGGTTAAGCACCAGCTATCAGAGCAGCTCACAGATCACTGCACCTGTACATAGCCCATCTATAATTTAGCCCAAACAACTACCTCTTCCCCTACTGTATTTATTTATTTACTTATTTTGCTCCTTTGCACCCCATTATCTCTACTTTGCACTTTCTTCTACTTCAAATCTACCATTCCAGTGTTTTACTTGCTATATTGTATTTATTTTGCCACCACGGTCTTCTGGTCTTTACCTCCCTTATCTCACCTCATTTGATCACATTGTATATAGACTTATTTTTCTAATGTATTATTGACTGTATGTTTGTTTTACTCCATGTGTAACTCTGTGTTGTTGTATGTTGTCGAACTGCTTTGCTTTATCTTGGCCAGGTCGCAATGAGAACTTGTTCTCAACTTGCCGACCTGGTTAAATAAAGGACTTGTTCTCAACTAGCCTACCTGGTTAAATAAAGGACTTGTTCTCAACTAGCCTACCTGGTTAAATAAAGGACTTGTTCTCAACTAGCCTACCTGGTTAAATAAAGGACTTGTTCTCAACTAGCCTACCTGGTTAAATAAAGGACTTGTTCTCAACTAGCCTACCTGGTTAAATAAAGGACTTGTTCTCAACTAGCCTACCTGGTTAAATAAAGGACTTGTTCTCAACTAGCCACCTGGTTAAATAAAGGACTTGTTCTCTACTAGCCACCTGGTTAAATAAAGGACTTGTTCTCAACTAGCCAACCTGGTTAAATAAAGGACTTGTTCTCAACTAGCCACCTGGTTAAATAAAGGACTTGTTCTCTACTAGCCACCTGGTTAAATAAAGGACTTGTTCTCAACTAGCCTACCTGGTTAAATAAAGGTGAAATAAAATAAATAAAAATAAAAGATCAATGTCCCTGTTTTATTAGATAGTACTCACTGTATTTACTGGTGTTAATCAGATCAATGTCCCTGTTTTATTAGATAGTACTCACTGTATTTACTGGTGTTAATCAGATCAATGTCCCTGTTTTATTAGATAGTACTCACTGTATTTACTGGTGTTAATCAGATCAATGTCCCTGTTTTATTAGATAGTACTCACTGTATTTACTGGTGTTAATTAGATCAATGTCCCTGTTTTATTAGATAGTACTCACTGTATTTACTGGTGTTAATCAGTTCTCCAGTCTTCTCTTCTTCGTCCTCCTCTAATGTGACAGTAATCTCCCCCTCTTCATCCTTCCTTCCAAAAACGTCTTCATCTTCTTTCACTTCATCCTCCACTCCAAAAACTGCATCTTCCTCCTCTTTCACTCCAAAAACGGCATGTTCCTCCTCCTCTTTCACTCTGAACGCGTCTTTCTCTTCTTTCTCTGTAATGTCTTTCTCTTCTTTCACTGTAACATCTTCACCCTCTACTTGTTTTTGTATTGTAACATCTTTCTCTTCCTCCTCCTCTTTCAAGAGAGTTTCTTTCTCCGTCCAGCAGACCTCATCTTCTTTATCAGGAGGAGAGTAGCTTAGTGAACTCATGGTCGAGGATAATAGCTAGTTAGCATTAGCGACTAGACTAGTGCTAACTTAACCAGCCAGCTAGCTGACTTACAACGTAAATATTACATAAAATGGAGTACTATGTTTAAATCACAGTTACAGTTAAACCAGGAAATTGTCTAAACAGCTTGAATGTTCCGACTTTGTCAGCTAGCGAGCTACCGAGGTGGCTGCAGTTGTTGAAGAAGCGTTCCGTCCACTAGATTATACGTCACACTAGAAACATCGCCTGAAAGACACATATCGCCACCTGCTGTCTGGAGGGAGGAAACGCAGTTGAGGAGGGAAAACTATTTTTCTTCTTCATTGAATTATAATATTATAAAGCAGTTTAGGGAAACGGTTTTTTCTCTCCATTAAATATTAATATTATATCAACACGTATAAAGAGCAACAAGTGTTCAGATTTTTTATGAGAATTTAAAACAAACTCTACATCTACGCCACATCTGTATTTCTGATACAGTCAAATAACTAGATATCAAAATAAGCAACTAGTTATTGATACCCTTGATAAAGATGAGCAAATATTACTGTATAAAATAAATAAACTTTACCCACTACCAGGATATTTTAGCCCAAAACCTGGTTACCTCTCTGCTAGGAGGCTGAAACTTGGCCATAAGAGGATCTTCCAGCAAGACACATCAACATCCACAAAGAAATGGTTAATTGGGCACAAAAATCTAATTTTTAATGGCCATCTCAGTCTTCGGACTTGAACTCCATTGAAAACCTGTGGTTTGAATTGAACAGGGCAGTCCACAAGCGCAGACAAAATAAATCAAGGACATGGAGAGATTCTGTATGGAGGAAGGGTCTAAGATCCCACCCAATGTGTTCTCTAATCTCATAAAACATTTCAGTGTCGTTATCCTCCCAAGGGGAGGGTGTTGGAGTATTGAAAACATGGGTGGCAATAATTCAGACCCCTACATTTTGAGAATTACATGTTAAACTAAATATTTCTCTCTGAGCAATTGTATTAGTATAAAATGATGTAATTTCCCTTTATTTTGGTGTAACAATACATCATGTAGATGTACATAATGAACAGACTAGGTCTATACTGCTCCTACATGGTGTACCAATACATCATGTAGATGTATATAATGAACAGACTAGGTCTATAGTGCTCCTACATGGAGTAACAATACATCATGTAGATGTATATAATGAACAGACTAGGTCTATACTGATCCTACATGGTGTAACAATACATCATGTAGATGTATATAATGAACAGACTAGGTCTATACTGCTCCTACATGGTGTAACAATACATCATGTAGATGTATATAATGAACAGACTAGGTCTATACTGCTCCTACATGGTGTAACAATACATCATGTAGATGTATATAATGAACAGACTAGGTCTATACTGCTCCTACATGGTGTAACAATACATCATGTAGATGTATATAATGAACAGACTAGGTCTATACTGCTCCTACATGGTGTAACAATACATCATGTAGATGTATATAATGAACAGACTAGGTCTATACTGCTCCTACATGGAGTAACAATACATCATGTAGATGTATATAATGAACAGACTAGGTCTATACTGCTCCTACATGGTGTAACAATACATCATGTAGATGTATATAATGAACAGACTAGGTCTATACTGCTCCTACATGGTGTAACAATACATAATGTGGGGCTTTAAGGCGATGCTGTTGGTGTGACGTATAATGTAGTGGACGGAACGCTTCTTTCAACAGTAGCAACAGTTATTCAGCCACCTCGGTAGCTTGCTAGACAAAATAGCCGAACCAATACAGCTCTTTAGACGCTTTCGTGTATATTAACCACTGTGTTTAAAACCCACTACTGTCGTCTAGTTAGTTATCAGATTTAATTTCATATTTACGGTGTTGTTGTTATTGGTCAGCTAGCAGGCTGGTTAAGTTAGCATTAGCATAGCTAGCTAACATCCCCGACCATGAGTTCACTAAACTACTCTCCTCCTGTTAAAGAAGAGGTCTGCTGGACGGAGAAAGAGGGTCTGTGGCTGAACGTTGACGTAAAAGAGGAGGAAGAGGAGGATGTCACAATGCAAAAACAAGTAGAGGGTGAGGCTGTTACAGTGAAAGAAGAAGAGAAAGAGGAGGAGGGAGAGATGACTGTCACATTGGAAGAAGACGAGGATGAAACTGGATTTCTGGGCTCGGTTTCCCAAAGGCATGTTAAGGCATCCAATGGTTTTAACGATGAACGGGCCCTGATTAACACTAGTAAGTACTGTCTTAAAAACAGAGGCACAAACTCTGCTGTTGTTGAACTGAATGTGTAGCTCCCTCCCTCCCTCCCTGATGATCTATATACAGAGGCGTCGTCTCTCCCTCCCTCCCTCCCCCTCCCTCCCTCCCCCTCCCTCCCTGATGATCTATATACAGAGGCGTCGTCTCTCCCTCCCTCCCTCCCTGATGATCTATATACAGAGGCGTCGTCCCTCCCTCCCTCCCTTCCTCCCTCCCTCCCTGATGATCTATATACAGAGGCGTCGTCTCTTCCTCCCTCCCTCCCTCCCTCCCTGATGATCTATATACAGAGGCGTCGTCTCTCCCTCCCTCCCTCCCTCCCTCCCTGATGATCTATATACAGAGGCGTCGTCTCTTCCTTCCTTCCTCCCTCCCTCCCTCTCTCCCCCTCCCTCCCTCCCTCCCTCCCTCCCTCTGTCGTGACGTTGTATTAGTTAATGTGACGACTGTTGCTCATCGAATGATTAACGGTTTATAATTACGTGATTAAATGAATTAAGCAATGAATCAAGCAATTATTAACTCATTAACCTGGGGCACCATGGGAACATTGTTTTGATTGAGTTTCTATTTCCCAAATTAACTCAAAGGATATCAGAATATCGATTACAACAGTCGCTAAATTAATCAATTTCCTCTACAGTCTCATAATCTGAAAGTCGTATAATCCGGGAATCTGCACGGACCCGGGCTTTACCACTGAATTTCCCACACCAATCTTAGTTGATTATTTATTTACTAGCAAGCTAAAATGATGATAAAAATGCACATACACAAAACACAGTCTAGCTATTGATTAGGACTTAGTATAACGGGCCAACACACTATGGCGCTTGTTACCCAAAATGGGGATTTTAAAGAGAGAGAAAGAAAGGAAGTACACGAGAGAAATATACATTTGGGTTCATTTGTCAGCCATGCTTATTTAAAATTAGCCTTGCCCCGAACTGCCGCTCTTATGGGTCAGAATATAATGATGTAATTACGTGTTGGAGTTCTCAGGTGGGAAGCTCCGCTTGGGTCGTTTAGGCTTCTAAATGACGCACTTCTTCTCCGGCGCAACTCTCTGGTTGTCCTCACGATGTCAGTGTCCTTCTTGGCTAAGTGGTCTGATCCTCACCCTTGATCGGAAAGGGGTCTTCTGAGGACAGACAGCTCTGTAGCTCAGAGCTCACAGCTTCGGCTCGAATGGTGTCGGTACCACGATTCAATGGAGAGTGGAGGCTGGGTGGTTCGGCTTGAATTCACCCGCTTAGACACAGCTACTCGTCCGTAGCTCGTGTAGAAAAATATTTCTTTGTCTTCAACCTTGTGTTTCGTTTTGGGGTTCGTCGACTTTGTTAGACCTTGGCTGCAGCTTGGGGTCAATAGTCTACTATGTTAATTCTTCACTCTCCTGTCTTATACCCTCGGGTCAGAAGTGGGTGTAACAGCCTTTAGGGCGATTCTCTGGGCGGACCAAGTCAAAGGGGGCAAGGCTTAGATTTGGCTAAAAATCCGATTTTAGACACTAACTTCACATTTCATCTTTATCAAAACATTCTGTTTGATTTGGATATTTTCCAAACAGCGTACAATGTATAAACATCAGGCATATACTGGGAAAACTCTTAAAGGTACAATGTTTTCATAATAACGTCATCTCTTAACCTTTAAAAACAACTACAAAAGTTACATACATTTTAATATTCCACTTTTCGTCATAACCACCATTGTGGCTGACGGAAACCATTGTTCCAAAGTTCCTTTATTGCATGTTTAAGGTTCTGAGGCCAGTTCTCCATTGTTAGGACAAAGGAATTTCTCTGTATTATGGGCATGAGGTGTCATAAAACCCCCACATCTTCAGACCCCTAGATCTCTCCTCCTCTGTTGGGGGTTTGGGAGATAATCTGTAGGGTGGTGGTCTCCTGTACCCTGACCTGATCAGGACAGTCATGACACCTCCCTCCCTCCCTGATGATCTATACACAGAGGCGTCCTCCCTCCCTCCCTCCCTCCCTCCCTCCCTCCCTCCCTCCCTCCCTCCCTGATGATATATATACAGAGGCGTCGTCTCTCCCTCCCTCCCTCCCTGATGATCTATATACAGAGGCGTCGTCCCTCCCTCCCTCCCTCCCTCCCTCCCTCCCTGATGATCTATATACAGAGGCGTCGTCTCTTCCTCCCTCCCTCCCTCCCTCCCTCCCTCCCTGATGATCTATATACAGAGGCGTCGTCTCTCCCTCCCTCCCTCCCTCCCTCCCTCCCTCCCTCCCTCCCTCCCTGATAGAAATGTGAAAATATTCCTGCAGGTTAAAATATTGTTGAAAAACAACTAATTGATTAGGTATGTTTGAGAATAGCATTGTGTGACTGTGATATGAGAGTTGTGTGACTGTGATATGAGAGTTGTGTGACTGTGATATGAGAGTTGTGTGACTGTGATATGAGAGTTGTGTGACTGTTGTGGTGGCTAATTTCCGCATTACCAAATGAGGAGTTACAAACACACCAGTCCGAGTTAAACTACATCTTTAATACTTAAGAAACTTTTGCAAAAGTTCTTGACCTTCAATAATGCACTCTCTCGAATGAACCAGGAAGGTGATTACAGAATGGCTACAGGGATCTTTTATAGCAACGATACACCCCCTTCAACGTACATTGACAAACCACAGATACTTAGTAACAGTTCACAAAGGTTAAGTTTTGTATGACAGATATCAATAAAACACATCAGACAGTAACTGCTATGTCAACAGGATTAATGGTATAGCCCAGTATCTGGTCCCCGTAGAACTGTCCCTCCCTGTTACGGTATTGAACAAAAACACCATTTCATCCAATGGCATATATCAATTGTCAACTCTAGATACTCCCATCTCAAGCAAACCCCCTCTTGACCCTACTCCTGGACAGGCTCACTGGGGAGTGAGCCTCTAGGCCATATATTATCACAGGATAAGTGCGAGATCTAAGAGAGGACATACAAGGGTCCATTTACTGCCATAATCCTCCCCACAATTTTTTATTTCACCATTATTTAATTTAACAATAAAGAAAAGGAGGGAGTGACTTGCTCACAGACATTGTGGAGACAAGTCATTGGTTCCCCATTAATCACGCCATCCCTTCACATGGTTTAAGAAATAGGTAAAGACACATTCCCATGACGACAAGTCTGACCTCTCCCCTCTCTGGGCCCCAAGTGTCTGAGCCCCAGCTAAGGTAGACGTGCAACTGAAAAGACACCAGAGTCCAATGGACACTTTCTAATGACAAGTACCTCAAATAAGCATATTATACTAATAAAACATCTTAATTATCTATGTTACCCAACTAATTCTGATTTGTCCACGACACTGTGATATGAGAGGTGTGTTACTGTGATATGAGAGATGTGGAAATGAGTCTTAATCTGACGTTTGGATAGTAACATATAGAAATATGCTTAATCAGATTATTGAAATGTGGATAATAAGCGGGATGATATTTTAGAAAGCAGCGGAAGGTCTATAGTTCCTGGGAGGCTTGATTTTGTCGTGGTCTCTGGGAGGTTAGAGAACCGTTGACGATCCCATGGTCATTGTTCATTGTGGATAAGAGCGTCTGCTAAATGACGTAAATGTAAAATTGTCCGGGAAACAAACATATTTTTTTGTTTCCGTTAACCTCTACGGGCCACGGTGGCAGTATTGAGAATTTTGAAAAAAATATGTGCCCATTTTTAACTGCCTCCTACACCAACTCAGAAGCTAGGATATGCATATTATTAACACATTCGGATAGAAAACACTCTGAATTTTCTAAAACAGTTTGAATGGTGTCTGTAAGTATAACAAAACTCATATTGCAGGCAAAAACCTGTGAAAAATAGATTTTAAAAAATGAGAATTTTGTGACTGTACTATTTAGTGTCATTGTTTTATAGATACCATAGTGAGAAAGGATTCAGTTCGCAACTCCTAAGGCTTCCACTAGATGTCAACGATCTTTAGAAAGTTGTTTGAAGCATCTGTGATGAATACAGACCGAATTAGAATGCTTACAAGTTGACACGTCATCACTTCATTTTTTGCGCCTGCGCATAAATCTGAGAAGAGTGTCTTTGTCATAATCGTTTATTCTAGACACTTGATAGGTTGTGTGAAAATATTACTGATGTTTACTGATGTTTCACGTTAAAAATGGACCAAAAGATTAATGCTAAACAACGTTTGACATGTTTGAACAAACATAAATAGATTATTTACTAGGTTTTTTTTAGCTTTTCGGCGTGACTTTACACTGCCCACCTCATTTTGTGGGAGCCTACTGAACGCTAACTATTTGGACATAAATTATGAACTTTGTCAAAAGAAACCACATTTGTTCTGGACCAGGGATCCCTGGCAGCGACTTCTGATGGAGATAATCAAAGGTAAGGGGATATTTAGAATGTTATTATCGATATTAGATGATGCTAATGCTAACGGTATAGCTTAGCTTAGCTTAGCTTAGCTTATAGCTTAGCTTATGTTGTTAGCATAGTACCCAGTTTATAGCAAAATGTGATTTCCCAGTAAAGTTATTTTGAGATCTGGCCATTCGGTAGCAATTACGAGATGATAATATATTATTCTTTGAATGACAATATTATAATTTACCAATGTTTTCGAATAGTAATTCCGTGATTTGTAATGCTGGATTCACTGGGAGCATTCGAGCCGAAAAAAATTCTGAATTTCACCGCGACTGTAAATGCTGTTTTTGGATCTAAATATGAACTTGATGGAACTAAAAATGCATGTATTGTCTAACATAATGTCCTATGAGTGTCATCTGATGCAGATTGTCAAAGGTAAGTGCATAATTCTAGCTAGTTTTCTGTCTGTTGATGCCCTTCTTTGAATTGGCTAAACATTACACGCAGCTATTGTCAATGTACTCTCCTCACATAACCTAACTTTATGCATTCTCCGTAAAGCCTCTGAAAATCGGACAGCGTGGTTAGATTTAGGAGATATATCTTTCAAATGGAGGAAAATAGTTGATTATTTGATTATTTGAAATGATTACTCTTGCAGTTTTGAATTCCCCGCCATGGTCACATGACAATGAATCCCAATACCGGGATAAGATCCTGCCCCCTGGCCTCAACAGGTTTTAATCAAATGAAACCAAAGTTTATTTTTTGTTCTGCTGGGAGTATTTATGGAGAGCTGCTTCGTAGCTGTGGAGAGTCCTTGAAAAAGCAAATGGAATGGTTGTCGTGACTACCTGAGAATTTCTTACGTTTTATATGGATTCTGTGAATATATGAAAATATGATGAATTGTATGTGTGTATAATGATTACTAGAGATTTGATGAAGTAATACTGGGAATATAATTAGATACAATTTAAACAACCCATATGTAGACGAACGTAGGTTTTGAGTTGGTATCTTTAATGGATCATTTGATAAAGATGAGGTTTAAGCATTATTAAACCGTCTACAAAGTCTGGGCAGTTGGATGAAACTATAAAACGCTTATTGGACTTTCTCCATCCGGGTACTACATTTGAAATAAACTGCCCTTAAGGTCTGGGGGGTCTTCCCAGTATGAGAGGAGTTGCTAGATTTATTGAATAAACTTTTTCCCATAAAGTTAGAGTGAGCCAAGGTAACTATGTAAATGTCTCTCGGACAAGGTGACTTTTATCAATATACACTCTAAAAAGTAAAGGTTCCTGGAGTATCCTTTAGGGGTTCTTCAAATTGAAACTGTGGGGGAACCCCTGAAAGTTATTTGAAGAACATTTTGTGGGAACCTCTAAGTTCTTTGAAGAACCCCTTATCATGGTTCCTCAAAGAACCTTTTGGGGTTCATTTTTTAACTCCCTGTCGACCCTCCCTCCATTATAAAAACATATTTTAATAATAACAATATTGACAATATTGATTTAAATAATTCATTGTTTATTTAGTGGCACCACAAATGTGAATTAATATTTACAAAACAATTTACCAAACAAAACACATTACCAAATTGCAACATTTCTGCAGACATGTCAGACCATAATAAATAATACATTTACTTTGTATAGTGCTTTTCATGACATTTATAAATAATGATGTACAATAAAAACATAAAAAATGATTCACAGGTAAACTAACAACATTGTAGACTTGATGCTAAATACAGATTTTTCAGCTTTAGTGTGTATATCATATTCACTTAGTTATGTTAGGAAGTTTTCCATCTTTATGACCGGCCCTGGTACCTTCATCCCAACTTCTCTGATCCCCAGAACACAGTAACTTAACAACATAAGTGTTTTTCTGACATTTTTGGGAAATTGAAGGAAAAATAAAAAATCCAGTCGTAGCAGAGCCCCAAGTCCCATGGGGACGTCCTCGAGGGCTGTTGTTCTCCCCATCAAAGGCCAGCGGGATTTCACTCTCATGGTGAAATGGATTTCCACCGATGTGCAGTAAAGGAGTGAAGAACGATGAAATCTGTCAACAAAAGTAAGAAAAGATTAATACACAAACAATTAACAAAGAACAGAACAAATGTTCAGCTGTAGTTTTTATACACTGCTCAAAAAAATAAAGGGAACACAAACAACACAATGTAACTCCAAGTCAATCACACTTCTGTGAAATCAAACTGTCCACTTAGGAAGCAACACTGATTGACAATACATTTCACATGCTGTTGTGCAAACGGAATAGACAACAGGTGGAAATTCTAGGCAATTAGCAAGACACCCCCAATAAAGGAGTGGTTCAGCAGGTGGAGACCACAGACCACTTCTCAGTTCCTATGCTTCCTGGCTGATGTTTTGGTCACTTTTGAATGCTGGTGGTGCTTTCACTTTAGTGGTAGCATGAGACGGAGTCTACAACCCACACAAGTGGCTCAGGTAGTGCAGCTCATCCAGGATGGCACATCAATGCGAGCTGTGGCAAGAAGGTTTGCTGTGTCTGTCAGCGTAGTGTCCAGAGCATGGAGGTGCTACCAGGAGACAGGCCAGTACAACAGGAGACGTGGAGGAGGCCGTAGGAGGGCAACAACCCAGCAGCAGGACCGCTACCTCCGCCTTTGTGCAAGGAGGAGCAGGAGAAGCACTGCCAGAGCCCTGCAAAATGACCTCCAGCAGGCCACAAATGTGCATGTGTCTGCTCAAACGGTCAGAAACAGACTCCATGAGGGTGGTATGAGGGCCCGACATCCACAGGTGTGGGTTGTGCTTACAGCCCAACACCGTGCAGGACGTTTGGCATTTGCCAGAGAACACCAAGATTGGCAAATTCGCCACTGGCGCCCTGTGCTCTTCACAGATGAAAGCAGGTTCACACTGAGCACGTGACAGATGTGACAGAGTCTGGAGACGCCGTGGAGAACGTTCTGCTGCCTGCAACATCCTCCAGCATGACCGGTTTGGCGGTGGGTCAGTTATGGTGTGGGGTGGCATTTCTTTGGGGGTCCGCACAGCCCTCCATGTGCTCGCCAGAGGTAGCCTGACTGCCATTAGGTACCGATATGAGATCCTCAGACCCCTTGTGAGACCATATGCTGGTGCGGTTGGCCCTGGGTTCCTCCTAATGCAAGACAATGCTAGACCTCATGTGGCTGGAGTGTGTCAGCAGTTCCTGCAAGAGGAAGGCATTGATGCTATGGACTGGCCCACCCGTTCCCCAGACCTGATTCCAATTGAGCACATCTGGGACATCATGTCTCGCTCCATCCACCAATGCCACGTTGCACCACAGACTGTCCAGGAGTTGGCGGATGCTTTAGTCCAGGTCTGGGAGGAGATCCCTCAGGAGACCATCCGCCACCTCATCAGGAGCATGCCCAGGCATTGTAGGGAGGTCATACAGGCACGTGGAGGCCACACACACTACTGAGCCTCATTTTGACTTGTTTTAAGGACATTACATCAAAGTTGGATCAGCCTGTAGTGTGGTTTTCCACTTTAATTTTGAGTGTGACTCCAAATCCAGACCTCCATTGGTTGATAAATTGGATTTTCATTGATTATTTTTGTGTGATTTTGTTATCAGCACATTCAACTATGTAAAGAAAAAAGTATTTAATAAGATTATTTCTTTCATTTAGATCTAGGATGTGTTGTTTAAGTGTTCCCTTTATTTTTTTTTGAGCAGTGTATAAGCATGCACACCTATGTTTATGGAGAAACAGATGATTGGTGCATAGACATACCTTGTCACGGACATAAAGGCCACTCGGGTCCTCATTGAAGAGGTAGGGCAAGAGCAGAATCGCTGCTGTGGTCTCCAGTCCTAGTAAAGTAAAGCAATGATCTTACTACACTTGCTAATTTTATTACAAAATACATTTGAGAAAGGGAAGGAATAAGAGCAAATCCCTCTTCTGTATTGTCCTTCAGGGACTGTCAAAATAGCAGGATGATGTCCTCACCCCTGCCTCGACTCTCTACCTCTGCTAGTCCTTGAATTCTATTTTTGTCTATATCCATTCCATGGACTTGATTCATTTCTGAGAAGATCTGAAAAGATCATTTGCACACATTTGTACACTAAAAGATTTCAGTTTGTATTGACTGCTATGTAGGTTAAATGTACACTTCAAATGCAGCTGTCCTACAACATATCTGTACCTTCTTCTTGATCCCAATTGCATTGTGTCCATGTTCTGTCCTATAATAATTTCAAAGGAAGAGAAAATGTGTCTAAGAATAGTCTTACAAGCATTAAAACATATATATATTAAATAAATATTGAAAGATAAATGGCATCAACATACAGTTGAATGCAAAATAGAAGAACATATCGGAGAAAGCACTAGCCAATACAGTACTGCCATACAGTAACAGTACTGCCATACAGGCCTAATATCACATTTCAAGATATCTTTGTACACAAATTGTTCAATATTTTATCAGGCTGACTTGAAAGATTATACGCAACATTTTGCTGCATGGCAATACTGTGTTTGGATTCTGAAGGGCATTTACACAAAAGAGGTAGTCTAGACACTGTATTAATACCATTATGCATTTGAATCCCATCTACAGCAACCATCTAAGATATTAATTTCCCTCCACAAGGGGGCGGACATGTAATGTTTCCTAAATGGGATAGTATTGTACATGTAACGTTTCCAAAATGGGATAGTATTGTACATGTAACGTTTCCAAAATGGGGTAGTATTGTACATGTAATGTTTCCTAAATGGGATAGTATTGTCCATGTAACGTTTCCTAAATGGGATAGTATTGTACATGTAACGTTATGCCCCCTTGTGAGTTAATAGTATTGCATGCTGTAGCAGGCTTGTCACCATCATTTTCAGTTGTAATTGCTAAGTTCCCGGAAGAAGTCCAGCAACAACGGAGGTTCCTCGATGAACCCACCTTCTAACAAGTTCTTTGAAGAACCTTTTGGGGCTGTTTTTCATTGACCAAGAACCCTACGGTTCTTAGGGGATCTGAGAACAACTCCAGTTGAACCCTTCATTTTTAGAGTGTAGTCGGCTCTATTTACTCTCAGATTCAAACATGATGATTAGTATCAACGATCAAGTCAGCTGCTGCTGCTCCAATACAGTATGAGGTGAGACGGTGAACTGATGTCTAACTGGGCAGTCAGCTGCTGCTGCTCCAATACAGTATGAGGTGAGGCGGTGAACTGATGTCTAACTGGGCAGTCAGCTGCTGCTGCTCCAATACAGTATGAGGTGAGACAGTGAACTGATGTCGAACTGGGCAGTCAGCTGCTGCTGCTCCAATACAGTATGAGGTGAGACGGTGAACTGATGTTGAACTGGGCAGTCAGCTGCTGCTGCTCCAATACAGTATGAGGTGAGACGGTGAACTGATGTTGAACTGGGCAGTCAGCTGCTGCTGCTCCAATACAGTATGAGTTGAGACGGTGAACTGATGTTGAACCGGGCAGTCAGCTGCTGCTGCTCCAATACAGTATGAGGTGAGACGGTGAACTGATGTTGAACCGGGCAGTCAGCTGCTGCTGCTCCAATACAGTATGAGGTAAGACGGTGAACTGATGTTGAACCGGGCAGTCAGCTGCTGCTGCTCCAATACAGTATGAGGTGAGACGGTGAACTGATGTTGAACCGGGCAGTCAGCTGCTGCTGCTCCAATACAGTATGAGGTGAGACGGTGAACTGATGTTGAACTGGGCAGTCAGCTGCTGCTGCTCCAATACAGTATGAGGTGAGACGGTGAACTGATGTTGAACCGGGCAGTCAGCTGCTGCTGCTCCAATACAGTATGAGGTGAGACGGTGAACTGATGTTGAACCGGGCAGTCAGCTGCTGCTGCTCCAATACAGTATGAGGTGAGACGGTGAACTGATGTTGAACCGGGCAGTCAGCTGCTGCTGCTCCAGTACAGTATGAGGTGAGACGGTGTACTGATGTTGAACCGGGCAGTCAGCTGCTGCTGCTCCAGTACAGTATGAGGTGAGACGGTGAACTGATGTTGAATCATAATGATTAAGTTAATTAAAATGAATTAGTGAAACTATTAAAAAATAGTATTTGTCATATTAAATATATTACTCTATTGTTATCAGATAGAAACATGATGGAATATTGTACATCATATTAGCATCAACATACATTATTGTTTCATACAATTTCACATAATAAGGATATTTAATATTTTCAAGTTCAGAACTCATCACCTGCTATGTAAAAGAGACAGAAGAATGCACAATGGTCAATGCTATCTGGGATCCTTGGGACATCCTACCCTAAACCCTAACCTTAACCCCTAACCTTAACCATTTTAAATGTCAACTTCAACG
The DNA here is from genome assembly GCF_901001165.1 of Salmo trutta. Lineage (NCBI taxonomy): Eukaryota > Metazoa > Chordata > Actinopteri > Salmoniformes > Salmonidae > Salmo > Salmo trutta. The sequence goes on along the minus strand of NW_021823104.1, from coordinate 1,593,961 downwards.
GGCTAGGGACGTCCCAAGGATGTATCTCTACCTGAAAATACATGATCTAAGTGATTGATAGTTGGTATTCAGCAGTCATAAAGCCTTATTTACTTTAATGAACTACTAAAATAGGGATTTTGTCAGACAGCATAGACAGCAGCTCTACACTTTATTGACTGACTGATCCATTCATCCTTCCATCCCTCCTCAGCCTTCCTCTCCTCTGAAGACCCAGTGAGGGTGGAGCTCAGTCAGAGCGCTGTTTTGGGGGACTGGTTAGGAAGAACACTTCTACAGCCAGAGAGGTGAGAGGTCACACATGGTTTAGATGGTAAATATTTATGTCCCCTTAGAGGTTCGTCACGTCAGCAAAAGGTAATATGTTCCATCATCTATGTTTATTTACATTAGTGCAAATTGTCCACTGATATGGGTGTAATTTCTCACCCCTTTTGGCTGTATGAAAGTTAATTTCCCCTCAGACACACACATTTCTTCTTTGTTATTACCCAAGCCACTGCCTGTTCAGCCTGCTATCATCCAGAAGGCGAGGTCAGTACAGGTGCATCAAAGCTGGGACTGAAAGACTGAAAAACAGCTTCTATCTCAAGGCCATCAGACTGTTAAACAGGCATCATGAAATCATTGGCCCTTTAATAATGTTTACATATCATTTCTCATCTCATATGTATAAACTGTATCTCAGTCTATGCTGCTCTGACATTGTTTATCCATATATTTATATATTCCTAATTCCATTCCTTTAACTTAGATTTGTGTGTATTAGGTATTTGTTGTGAAATTGTTAGATATTAATTGTTAGATATTCCTGCACTGTGGGAACTAGAAGGACAAGCCTTTCGCTACACCTGCAATAACATCTGCTGAACACCTGTATGTGACCAACAACATTTGATTTATTATGAAGGTCATTTGTGTCAAATGTACTTTTCCCCTCATTCACCCCATCTCTTTACATTGCTGATGCATAATCAGTGGCCTGACTATGTCAAAGGCCCATCCTGGGAGATCTGAACCTAATGCAGCTTGGAGTGATCGGATGACAGAAGTCACATTTAGGTGCCAGGTGTAACTGAGGCCATAGATGCTCCATATCCATTACTTTGAGTGTTTTATATAATATGACTAAATGTGTTTCTGTGTTGCAGGGGCAGTCAGAAATGGAACAGCAAGGCCACAGAACATGACATAAGCAGAGCTGTGGGAGACCACCTCAAGCCCCTGGTAGAGCCGGGGGTGGTGTTTACCACTCCACCACGCCTTCAGCAGGCTGGAAACGTGATACTGTTTTTCATACCAAGAGTCTGTTGATTGGCCAGTCATTGGGTTAATTTGTTGAAATCAAATCAAGCTTTATTTATACAGCACATTTCAGACATGGATGCAACACAATGGCTTCACAGGAAAAAATACAAAAATGAAAATAAACAGAAATATTTAGTAAACAACAAACAGAAGACTAACAACTGAAAGACTAATGAACATTCTAAGGAAATGCCATTGATTAAAATATTAATTGGATGCAACATCCAACCCAAAATATAAGCTTGTTTTTTAGGAGGGTCTCTGAAAGACACTATGGGGGTGTCCACTGGAAGTTGACTAGTAACAACAACTGGGACCTAAAAGACACCGACCATGAGACCCACTAAATCTGCCCAAGAAGAGGAAAACAAAAGAAAAACCCACACCAAACTCAAAGACAGGAAGCAAACCAAAAAGGTGGAGCAACTAAAGGTGTTGACTCTCCACATGTATCAAGACAACTGGAGCACTGGGCCAGACACTCTTAAATAGAACCTGGACCAGCTCAGGTGAAACACCTTCCCACTAACGAGATGGACAAGCCAGCACAGGTGTAACACATACTGACTAACGAGGTGACACCAATCAGTGCGTCCTACGCGCTAACGAGCTAGACTCGCTGACGGGCTAGACGCGCTGACGGGCTAGACGTGCTAACGAGCTAGACGCGCTGACGCGCTCGAGCTAGACGCGCTGACGGGCTAGACGTGCTAACGAGCTAGACGTGCTAACGAGCTAGACGTGCTAACGAGCTAGACCTGCTAACGAGCTAGACCTGCTAACGAGCTAGACCTGCTAACGAGCTAGACGTGCTAACGAGCTAGACGTGCTAAACTCCAACCTCAAAACATAAATGGAAAAACCAAAGCCTGTAACACCTTCCCCCTTAACCTGTTACATCTAGGGGGCAGTAATTTCACGGCTGGATAAAAAACGTACCCGATTTAATCTGATTATTAGTCCTGCCCAGAAACTGGAATATGCATATAATTATTAGCTTTGGAGAGAAAACACTCCAAAGTTTCTGAAACTGTTTGAATGGTGTCTGTGAGTATAACAGAACTCCTATGGCAGGCAAAAACCTGAGATGCTTCTGTTCAGGAAGTACCCTGTCTGAACATTTCTTGCCCTTCTTTATTATCTCTGTCGTTTACAAAGGATCTCTGCTCTTACGTGACACTTCTCACGTCAACAATGGAGTCTCACAGCCCGGGAAAAACAGGAATGATGTCATTCAAAGCCCTGGCTGAAGCACACGAGAGCAAATGCTGAGTGGTCAGTCAATGGACTAAGCCTTAGGCGCGTGACACGCCCCGCCCCCGGCTTTTGGTTTTTTCCTCAGTTTACAGACAGGCAGATTCCCGGTCGGAATATTATCGCTTCTCTACGAGATAAATTGCATAAATATTGGTTTTAAACAGCGGTTGACATGCTTCGAAGTACGGTAATGGAATATTTCGAAATTTTTTGTCATATTTTGCGTCATGCTCGTGGCCGAGATTTAGCGTTGGGATAGTGTCTAGAACGCACGAACAAAACGTCGCTGTTTGGATATAACGATGGATTATTTGGGACCAAACCTACATTTGTTATTGAAGTAGAAGTCCTGGCAGTGTATTCTGATGAAGAACAAGCAAGGTAAGAACATTTTTCTTATAGGAAATGTGATTTTGGTGAAGGCTACACTGGGTGGGTGTCTAAATAGCTAGCCCTGTAACGCCGGGCTATGTACTTACATTATTGCAAAATGTGCTTCATCCGAAAAGCTATTTTAAAATCGGACATATCGAGTGCATAGAGGAGTTCTGTATCTATAATTCTTAAAATAATTGTTATGCTTTTTGTGAACGTTTATCGTGAGTAATTTAGTAAAATCACCGGAAGTGTTCGGTGGGAATGCTAGTTCTGAACGTCACATGCTAATGTAAAAAGCTGGTTTTTGATATAAATATGAACTTGATTGAACAGACATGCATGTATTGTATAACACAATGTCCTAGGTGTGTCATCTGATGAAGATCATCAAAGGTTAGTGCTGCATTTAGATATGGTTTGGGTTTATGTGACATGATATGCTAGCTTGAAAAATGGCTGTGTGATTATTCCTGGCTGGGTACTCTGCTGACATAATCTAATGTTTTGCTTTCGCTGTAAAGCCTTTTTGAAATCGGACAGTTTGGTTAGATAAAGGAGAGTCTTGTCTTTAAATAGCTGTAACATAGTCATATGTTTGAAAAGTGTAAGTTTTCGGATTTAGAGGAGTTTGAATTTCGCGCCCCGCCCATCATTGGATATTGGAGCAGACGTTCCGCTAGCGGAACGTGTAGATGTAAGAGGTTAAGACAACAAATATATCCTATATTTTTGTTGGACAAGTTTGCTCACCACCAACAGAAAACAACTTCCATTTCATATTAAAATCAACTAAAATGCTTCACCTCCTGTCAACAATTAAAAACAAGAAAAACACTTATTTCTAAATAATAATATACAATTGAAATATTTTTTTCTCCTTTTTCTCTTCTTTCTATAGAATCCTAAAACTCACTAGCTTCTAGAACTCTCGTCTTCCTAAAACTCACTAGCTTCTAGAACTCTCGTCTTCCTAAAACTCACTAGCTTCTAGAACTCTCGTCTTCCTAAAACTCACTAGCTTCTAGAACTCTCGTCTTCCTAAAACTCACTAGCTTCTAGAACTCTCGTCTTCCTAAAACTCACTAGCTTCTAGAACTCTGGTCCACTTGGAACGAGCCCAAACAAAACATCTGCAAAACGGAAAAAGTCAAAATAAATTGTGATCAAATGTACACCCCTTGGTTAATATGTATTGGTAATAATTAACTTAATGGTGAGGCATGGAATAATAAAACATGTATATTTTGTCAGGCTGAATGTTTGAAATATGAGGTGATTTGAGACATGATTCTTCAGTAGTGGAATAAAGACAATTAACGCTTGAATGTTGTGAAGAAATACTGGAGTGACATAGGATTGTTAATAAAATTGATTACAGACCAAATTATTATACTGCGTCCATGTGTATTTATTTCTTTATTTTAACCTTCATTTAACAGTAACCGAAAGGTTGCTGGATTGAATCGCGAGCTGACAAGGTAAATCTGTCGTTCTGCACCTGAACATGGCAGTTAACCCTCTGTTCCCCGGTAGGCAATAATTGTCAATAAGTCAGTTATGAACAAATTCTGATTTACAATGACGGCCCAACGCTCTAACCACTAGGCTACCTGCAACTAAAGTTGAAATTAATTTTTTTTCAAGTCACTGAAAAAACGGGGCATAGTCTTCTTTTCAATTACATGTTGCTAGGTGGGATAGCCCGATGTCAAAACACAGTTTAAACGTGTCCAAATCAATAACCAATAAGCAGAAACAGTTTGGGATAAATTGAAAACCTAAACATAACATGTGCTATGAACACAAACATCTGCCACAATAATCATATTACTTGTAATTTTTAAAACAAGCACCTTATAAACTGCACCAGAAACGCTGTTGTTTTGACAAGTAGCAATAAATCACTGATATCGATTAGGGGGGAAATCAGGTTGTACGTGCTGTTGAAACTAACACAACTAAAAAAAACACATGGAAATGGGAGATATATTTTACCTCACTGGTTAGAGGACAACCAGCAGAAGAAAGTCAGCTACATTTTGGAGTGATGCATTTAAATGTAGGGGTTGCTAAACAAAGGAACTTATTTGTCATCACTCATCGATATCATGTTGAAATCAATTATGCAAGAGGAGGGACATGAGGTTGCACGTCCTGTTAAAACGAACAGCTGAAAAACCACATGGAATCTGGGAGTAATGTGTACATCCCTGGTCAGAGGACAACTTGTAGAAAGCTGCTAGCTACATTTTGAAGTGTTGCGTTTTGATTCCAGTGCATCAACAACATGGTAAGTGTAACACAACTCTTTTTTTGTTAGTCATTTTTTGTTAAATCTCATAAATAGTAACTCTTTCAATTCAGAGCCTGGATTTTCCCGCTGAGGCTAATATCCATATCATGTTGAAATCAATAGAACAGGGGACAAACGTTCAGGGTTCTACATTGTGACATCATTAAAATACTCCTTCTACAATGTTAAAACATTCTACATTGTGACATCATTAAAATACTCATTCTACAATGTTAAAACATTCTACATTGTGACATTAATTCATTGATATCATGAAACAACTCCATCAATTCCTTCATGTATTTTCTGATGTTTAATCAGAGAACGTTTTTGAGAGTGTCTCTTCCCACATTGATTGCAGCTATAAGGTTTCTCTCCTGTGTGTGTTCTTTGGTGTCTGGTCCACATGCTAAAGTAAGCAAAACTCTTCCCACATTGAGCACAGCTATAAGGTTTCTCTTCTGTGTGTGTTTTCTGGTGTGATATCAGGCTGCTTAGCAGAGTAAAACTCTTCCCACATTGATTACAGCCAAAAGGTTTCTCTCCTGTGTGTGTTCTCTGGTGTGCTGTCAGGCCTGCAGGTGAAGCAAAACTCTTCCCACATTCATCACAGCTACACGGTTTCTTTCCTGTGTGTGTTCTCTGGTGTGATATCAGAGCGATTAAAATAGAAAAACTCTTCCCACATTCATCACAGCTACACGGTTTCTTTCCTGTGTGTGTTCTCTGGTGAGATATCAGAGAGATTAAAATAGGAAAACTCCTCCCACATTGATCACAACTGTAAGCTCTCTCTCTTGTGTGTGTTCTCTGGTGTATAATAACATTCCTAGATTTATAAAAACTCTTCCCACATTGATCACAGCTATAAGGTTTCTCTCCTGTGTGTGTTCTCTGGTGTGATATCAGGCTGGTTGACAGAACAAAACTCTTCCCACAGTCAGAGCAGAAGTAAGGTTTCTCTTTTGTGTGATTTCTCAGGTGTATTTTGAGTTCTGATGAAGATTTTAAAACTTTCCCACAATCAGAGCAGCAGTGAGAATTATCCCTTGTGTGAATTCTCCGGTGTGATATAATGCCTGATGATGTGAATCTTTTCCCACAGTCAAAGCAGCGGTGTGATCTTTTCCCTGTGGTTCTCCGCTGGCGTTTCTTGAGGTGTTCTGATGTGGAGAGATTCTTCTCTGCCTTGTCAGCATCATGAGGTTGTTGAGGCTCCCCAGAGGACCCACGATAGTCCCGTCTCTCTCCTGTGTGAACAACAAAGTCAAACAGATGGTTAATGGCCCACAACAGCGAAAATCCACTGTAAAAGGTGATGCCAACAGCGTAGCCATGATGTTGTACAACAATTGACGTCTGTAATGAATGTAATGATTACTTGACATTTGTCTTAAAATGAGCAAGAATAGTCATATTTTGTCTTGTTTTCACATTAGTAGTAACATCAATGATTGTAGGCTAGAAATAAGTTATTCATGTTGTTGAAACTCTAAGCAGTGTGCCAGACGACTTTTGGTCTCCAATATAGGCCCCTTTCTGTGTTTGCTAAAATTGTGGCACGAGGGCAATTTGGTTGTAGAAACTCCTCCCCACTAATGAGGAAACCGATAGTTATGGATGTAGTATATCTGGTAATGATGAAACCACTAGTTATGGATGTAGTATATCTGCTAATGAGGAAACCGCTAGTTATGGATGTAGTATATCTGCTAATGAGGAAACCACTAGTTATGGATGTAGTATATCTGGTAATGAGGAAACCGCTAGTTATGGATGTAGTATATCTGGTAATGAGGAAACCACTAGTTATGGATGTAGTATATCTGGTAATGAGGAAACCACTAGTTATGGATGTAGTATATCTGCCTGGAGCAAAAATGGTGAGAAAAGATTTTAGTTTTTCACAATGTATTCTGAATGTGAACGGGGGAAAACTCAGGGGAGTAACCTCCATTTCCAGGTTGATGATGAGTGCATTTCACACTACTTTGGATTATAATTGTAGGGCTCGTTTGAATGTCCTGCTTAATATGTTTGTGTTATTGTTGCAAGTCAACCGCTTTACACTTAAAAAACACTTCAACCAGTAAAATGCTCCTTGGCTTTTCCATCAGCCTGACAATGAGGGTTTGTACACTGCTTGTTTGCCAAATTTGCCCATAACTTCACTTAACAACAAATACAGGAAAATAGCTCTGTGTGTTGTACAATAGCCTATCCATCAAGAAACAGTTCTCTACACATTATGAGCAAAGCAGGAATGTTGGCTCCAACGTGGAGCACGGCATAACTGTCTTTACCAGAGTAATGAATGAAGAAGCACTTTGGTTGTTGTTGCATGTCGTGATGTTTGTCATGTGACTGTCATTCAGAAAATGATTTCCTGGATCAGCTGATGATAGTTGAACATGTGACTGTAACTAAACAGCTACAGTATTAAGAATTATGAGTAATTATTGAAGAACCACATTAATGACAGTATCCATTTGGGTGTTGTCAATAAAGTTACTATATATTTTTTTACCTTTATTTAACCAGGTTGGCCAGTTACCTGGCCAAGATAAAGCAAAGCGACAAAAACAACAGTTACACGTTGGATAAACAAACAAACAGTCAATAACACAATTAGAAAAATCTATATACAGTGTGTGCAAATGGAGTACGGAGGTAAGGCAATAAATAGGCCATAGTAGCGAAGTAATTACAATTTAGCAAATTTACACTGGAGAGATAGATGTGCAGATGATGATGTATAAGTAGAAATACTGGTGTGCAAAAGAGCAGAAAGTAAATAAAAACAATATGTGGATGAGGTAGGTAGATTGGATGGGCTATTTACAGATGGGCTGTGTACAGCTGCAGCGATCGGTAAGCTGCTCAGATAGCTGATGCTTAAAGTTAGTGAGGGAGATATATGTCTCCAACTTCAGCAATTTTTGCAATTCGTTCCAGTCATTGGCAGCAGACAACTGGAGGGAAAGGCGGCCAAAGGAGGTGTTGGCTTTGGGGATGACCAGTGAGATATACCTCCTGGAGCGCGTGCTATGGGTGGGTGTTGCTAGGGTGACTAGTGAGCTGAGTTAAGGCGGAGCTTTACCAAGCAAAGACTTATAGATGACCTGGAGCCAGTGGGTTTGGCGACGAATATGTAGCGAGGGCCAGCCGACAAGAGCATACAGGTCGCAGTGGTGGGTGGTATATGGGGCTTTGGTGACAAAACGGATGGCACTGTGATAGACTGCATCCATTTTGCTGAGTAGAGTGTTGGAGGCTATTTTGTAAATGACATCGCCGAAGTTAAGGATCGGTAGGATAGTCAGTTTTACGAGGGTATGTTTGGCAGCGTGAGTGAAGGAGGCTTTGTTTTGTGAAATAGGAAGCCGGTTCTAGATTTAATTTTGGATTGGAGATGCTTAATATTTTAATATTAGTCTGGAAGGAGAGTTTATAGTCTAACCAGACACCTAGGTATTGTAGCTGTCCACATATTCTAAGTCAGAACCGTCCAGAGTAGTGATGCTAGTCGGGTGGGTGTAGGCAGCGATCGGTTGTTGATTGATCGGTTGTTCTTTTCGGCTGATGAGTCTGCCGATAAGAATACGGTGATTGACAGAGTCGAAAGCCTTGGCCAGGTCGATGAAGACGGCTGCACAGTACTGTCTCTTATCGATGGCGGTTATGATATCGTTTAGTACCTTGAGCGTGGCTGAGGTGCACCTGTGACCAGCTCGGAAACCGGATTGCACAGCGGAGAAGGTACGGTGGGATTCAAAATGATCAGTGATCTGTTTGTTAACTTGACTTTCGAAGACTTTAGAATGGCAGGGCAGGATGGATATAGGTCTGTAGCAGTTTGGGTCTAGAGTGTCACCTCCTTTGAAGAGAGGGATGACCGCAGCAGCGTTCCAATCTTTAGGAATCTCAGACGATACGAAAGAGGTTGAACAGACTAGTAACAGGGGTTGCAACAATGGCAGCGGATAACTTTAGAAAGAGAGGGTCCAGATTGTCAAGACCAGCTGATTTGTACGGGTCCAGGTTTTGCAACTCTTTCAGAACATCAGCTATCTGGATTTGGTGAAGGAGAAGATGGGGAGGCTTAGGGAAGTAGCTGTGGGGAGCTGTTGGCCGGGGTTGGGGTAGCCAGGAGGAAAGCATGGCCAGCCGTAGAGAAATGCTAATTGAAATTCTCGATTATCGTGGAGTTATCGGTGGTGACAGTGTTTCCTAGCCTCAGTGCAGTGGGCAGCTGGGATGAGGTGCTCTTAGTCTCCATGGACTTTACAGTGTCCCAAAACTTTTTGGAGTTAGAGCTACGGGATGCAAATTTCTGTTTGAAAAAGCTAGCCTTTGCTTTCCTAACTGACTGTGTGTATTGGTTCCTGACTTCTCTGAAAAGTTGCATATCGCGGGGACTATTCGATGCTAGTGCAGTACGCCATAGGATGTTTTTGTGCTGGTCGAGGGCAGTCAGGTCTGGAGTGAACCAAGGGCTATATCTGTCCTTAGTTCTACATTTTTTGAAAGGGGCATGCTTATTTAAGGTGGTGAGGAAATTACTTTTAAAGAACAACCAGGCATCCTCTACTGACTGGATGAGGTAAAAATCCTTCCAGGATACTCGGGCCAGGTCGATTAGAAAGGCCTGCTTGCAGAAGTGTTTTAGGGAGCGTTTGACAGTGATGAGGGGTGGTCGTTTGACCGCGGACCACGGATGCAGGCAACGATCGCTGAGATCCTGATTGAAAACAGCAGAGGTGTATTTGGAGGGCAAGTTGGTCAGGATAATATCTATGAGGGTGCCCATGTTTAGGGATTTAGGGTGGTACCTGATGGGTTCCTTGATAATTTGTGTGAGATTGAGGGCATCTAGCTTGGATTGTAGGACGGCCGGGGTGTTAAGCATATCCCAGGTTAGGTCACCTAATAGAACCAAATCTGAAGATAGATAGGGGGCAATCAATTCACATATGGTTTCCAGGGCACAGCTGGGAGCTGAGGGGGGTCTATAACAGGCGGCAACAGTGAGAGACTTATTTCTGGAGAGATTCATTTTTAAAATTAGAAGCTCGAACTGTTTGGGTATGGACTTGGGAAGTATGACAGAACTTTGCAGGACATCTCTGCAGTAGATTGCAACTCCTCTCTTTTTGACAATTCTATCTTGACTGAAAATGTTGTGGTTGGGGATGGAAATTTCAGAATTTCTGGTTGCCTTCCTAAGCCAGGATTCAGACACGGCCAGGACATCACACAGGGCCTGGGTTAACCTCTACATCACCCGAGGAACAGAGGAGTAGGATGAGGCTACGGCTAAAGGCTATCAGAATTGGTCGAATAGTGCGTTGGGAACAGAGAACAAAAGGAGCAGATTTCTGGGCGTGGTAGGATAGATTCAAGGCATAATGTACAGACTGGGGTATGGTAGGATAGATTCAAGGCATAATGTACAGACAGGGGTATGGTAGGGTGCGGGTACAGTGGAGGTAAACCTAGGCGTTGAGTGACGATAAGAGAGGTTGCATCTCCGGAGGCACCAGTTATGCTAGGTGAGGTCACCGCATGTGTGGGAGGTGGGACAAAGGAGCTCTCTGAGGCATGTTGAGTGGGACTAGGGGCTCTGCAGTAAAATAAAACAATGATAACTACCCTAAGAAACAGTATACAAGGCATATTGACAGTTGAGAGACATAAAGCGAGGCATAAAGCAATCACAGGTGTTGATTGGGATAGCTAGCTAAGACAACAACGGGTAAGACAACAACAGTTAATCAGCTAAGACAATAACAGGTAAAATGGCGATGAATGGGCAGAGAGGGTCAGTTAACTACATACGGGGCCTGAGTTCGAGGCTGTGGCAGACAGATAAACAAAATAAACAAAATGGAGACCCGTGATTAATGAACAATCCAGCAGGCATCAGCTATGTAGCCAAGTGATCATAGGGTCCAGTGAACAGGAATATATGAAACAGGGAAGCAGTTAGGTAGTCGTTACTACGCTAGCATCTTCCGCGCCTGGCTCGAGGCTAACTGGTGCTAGCTTCGGGACAAGGGCGTCACCGACATCCTGCAAAGGCCAGTTGAGGGGACATCGGACGGATTACGTTGGCAGACCAGTCGTGATGGATCGGCGGGGCTCCTCGTTTACAAAGGGTCCAGGCCAATTGGCAAAAGAGGTATTGTAGCTGGAGTAATTTTGTTTGCTAGCCGGGAGATGCACCTGGCTCAAGGCTAACTGGTGCTAGCTTCAGGACAAGGGCGTTAGCCACTATAGCCACTCCGGTGCAAAGGTCATCACGGCAGGAATCCGGTGATGTAGTGGCTTCTAGTCGTCTTAGTGAAGAGTCTGGGAGGCATCAGCTGTGTAGCCGAGTGATCATAGGGTCCACTGAGCAGGCCGGGAGATGGGCCTGGCTCAAGGCTAGCTTCGAGGCTGGGCCACTCGTTAGCAGCTAGCTAGCTGTGATTATCTGATGTAATGGTCCAGAGCTTACGGCAGGAATACGGTGATGTAGTGGAGAAAAAAAGTCCAATATGCTCAGGGTTGATAACGCGCTGTGCAGACTGGCAGGTATAATCCAGGCAAAAAGCGGCTGGTGTCTGAGCTAAAAAGGTAAAGCAGTGGCTAAAAATGACTAAATAGCTAGTTGCTAATTAGCTGCTTAGCTCCTGATGGCTAGGTTCTGATGGAGGTTCTAGCTATAAGGTCTAAAAAATAGCAGATCCGTATCACATTGGGTGAGGCGGATTGCCGGAAGGTATATTTAATTTAAACATGGAAAAAGAGATTGAAATATTTTGCAATATATACAAAAAAAGACGAAAAACAACAACATTTACAACAACAATCACGTCATACTGCTACGCCATCTTGGATTAGAAGATGACTCAGTTAAAAAACATTGGATATAGCAAACTGAAATGATTTTGTATTTCTGTGCCCACAAACTGTTTTCCCAGAGTAACATAAGGAGCCACTAAATGATACGTAGGTCAATTGCATTTTCATTCACGCCTTGCTGGAAGCCCCGCCTTCCACAGGTGATGAGCGCGAGGCTCGGGTTTATTCCTTAAATTTAATACCAATCTTCACCGACCCAGGAAGGGGTGGGGCAAAACAGGTGTTGCACCTCGTTTCCCTCCTTCAGGGAACAGTAATTATAGTGTTATTTACTCTGAAAAATGAGAACCTAACTCACGGACACTAGAGAAGCACCTCTTACATCTAGACGTTCCGCTAGCGGAACACCTGCTCCAATATCCAATGATGGGCGTGGCGCGAAATACAAACTCCTCTAAAATCCGAAAACTTCAATTTTTCAAAACATATGACTATTTTACAGCTATTTAAAGACAAGACTCTCGTTAATCTAACCACACTGTCCATTTTCAAAAAGGCTTTACAGCGAAAGCAAAACATTAGATTATGTCAGCAGAGTACCCAGCTAGAAATAATCAGACACCCATTTTTCAAGCTAGCATATAATGTCACAAAAAACAAAACCACAGCTAAATGCAGCACTAACCTTTGATGATCTTCATCAGATGACAACCCTAGGACATTATGTTATACAATGCATGCATGTTTTGTTCAATCAAGTTCATATTTATATCAAAAAACAGCTTTTTTACATTAGCATGTGACGTTCAGAACTAGCATACCCCCCGTAAACCTCCGGTGAATTTACTAAATTACTCACGATAAACGTTCACAAAAAACATAACAATTATTTAAAGAATTATAGATACAGAACTCCTCTATGCACTCGATATGTCCGATTTTAAAATAGCTTTTCGGTGAAAGCAGCGATAGAATAAAATCATGGTGTCGTATCGTGCACGAGCATGAATCCCTTTGTCCGCTGATAGACCACTTAGCAAAAGCGCTCGTGTGTTTCAGCCAGGGCTTTGAATTACGTCATTCAGCTTTTTCCCGGGCTCTGAGAGCCCATGGAAGCCGTAGGAAGTGTCACGTAACAGCAGAGATCCTTTGTAATGGATAGAGATAATAAAGAAGGGCAAGAAATGGTCAGACAGGGTACTTCCTGAACAGAATCTTCTCATGTTTTGGCCTGCCAAATGAGTTCTGTTATACTCACAGACACCATTCAAACAGTTTTAGAAACTTTGGAGTGTTTTCTATCCAAAGCTAATAATTATATGCATATTTTAGTTTCTGGGCAGGAGTAATAAGATTAAATCGGGTACGTTTTTTATCCAGCCGTGAAAATACTGCCCCCTATCCATAACAGGTTAACCAAGTTTAATTCTTCCCAAAGGGTCGTTACAACTGTAATTCAGACAAAAACATTTTCTCACCATCACAAGTATATTTTCCCCACTTTGGACACGCCTCCTTCTCTCCAATCCTTACATCTTCTGGTTCCACAGGAAGAGGGTAACAGGATACTAAACCCTTATTACTCCCTTCAGGGGATCTGGCCTGACCTCCTGACCTCAACCCCTCCTTCGCCTAATCCACAGATGTCCATCCGCTTCCCCTAAAGCAATCCTGTGATCTCCTCCCGTCCACCCAGCACATCCCACAGCCACTCTGTCTTTCTACAGATCTCACTCCTTTATATACTCTGCGTCTGATCTACCATGTCTTTAATATCTCAATGTTCAAAGTTTAGCCCGAATCCAACAATAGTCACAAAGTTACACTCCCTTTCAGTTGGTCAACTTCGGTACAACATACTATGGGAAAATACAATCATTCCTCATACCGACCCAAACGGATACTAAATGAAACGGCCCCTGGCAGACCACCCAGACCTTACCCCGCAAGATGCTTCAGTTTTGTCAATTTATTAATTGTCTTTTGTTTGAAACACTCCTGTCAATGTTGAGTAAGGACGCACACCTGATTACCCATATAGAAGTAGGACTAGTCTACCTGGTTACCCATATAGAAGTAGGACTAGTCTACCTGGTTACACATATAGAAGTAGGACTAGTCTACCTGGTTACCCATATAGAAGTAGGACTAGTCTACCTGGTTACCCATATAGAAGTAGGACTAGTCTACCTGGTTACACATATAGAAGTAGGACTAGTCTACCTGGTTACACATATAGAAGTAGGACTAGTCTACCTGGTTACACATATAGAAGTAGGACTAGTCTACCTGGTTACACATATAGAAGTAGGACTAGTCTACCTGGTTACACATATAGAAGTAGGACTAGTCTACCTGGTTACACATATAGAAGTAGGACTAGTCTACCTGGTTACCCATATAGAAGTAGGACTAGTCTACCTGGTTACCCATATAGAAGTAGGACTAGTCTACCTGGTTACCCATATAGAAGTAGGACTAGTCTACCTGGTTACCCATATAGAAGTAGGACTAGTCTACCTGGTTACACATATAGAAGTAGGACTAGTCTACCTGGTTACACATATAGAAGTAGGACTAGTCTACCTGGTTACACATATAGAAGTAGGACTAGTCTACCTGGTTACACATATAGAAGTAGGACTAGTCTACCTGGTTACCCATATAGAAGTAGGACTAGTCTACCTGGTTACACATATAGAAGTAGGACTAGTCTACCTGGTTACACATATAGAAGTAGGACTAGTCTACCTGGTTACCCATATAGAAGTAGGACTAGTCTACCTGGTTACACATATAGAAGTAGGACTAGTCTACCTGGTTACCCATATAGAAGTAGGACTAGTCTACCTGGCCTGTGTGCAAATGTAGGTCTATAAATGTGCCCATTTGGGGATGTCAGATAGTATTTCTGATTGTCTTAATGCACCACCACTAATGAGTTGTGGAGCTTCTCAAAATAAATGTTTCTTCACCTCAAACAGCAACTGCACCTCAGCTATGCTCAAGGTCCTAAACGATATCTTAACCGCCATCGATAAGAAACAATACTGTGCAGCCGTATTCATTGACCTGGCCAAGGCTTTCGACTCTGTCAATCACCACATCCTCATCGGCAGACTCAATAGCCTTGGTTTCTCAAATGATTGCCTCGCCTGGTTCACAAACTACTTCTCTGATAGAGTTCAGTGTGTCAAATCGGAGGGCCTGTTGTCCGGGCCTCTGGCAGTCTCTATGGGGGTGCCACAGGGTTCAATTCTTGGGCCGACTCTCTTCTCTGTATACATCAATGATGTCGCTCTTGCTGCTGGTGAGTCTCTGATCCACCTCTACGCAGACGACACCATTCTGTATACTTCTGGCCCTTCTTTGGACACTGTGTTAACTAACCTCCAGACGAGCTTCAATGCCATACAACTCTCCTTCCGTGGTCTCCAACTGCTCTTAAATGCAAGTAAAACTAAATGCATGCTCTTCAACCGATCGCTGCCTGCACCTGCCCGCCTGTCCAGCATCACTACTCTGGACGGTTCTGACTTATGTGGACAACTACAAATACCTAGGTGTCTGGTTAGACTGTCAAACATCTCCAATCCAAAGTTAAATCTAGAATTGGCTTCCTATTTCGCAACAAAGCATCTTTCACTCATGCTGCCAAACATACCCTCATAAAACTGACCATCCTACCAATCCTCGACTTCGGCGATGTCATTTACAAAATAGCCTCCAATACCTTAGTCAATAAATTGGATGCAGTCTATCACAGTGCCATCCGTTTTGTCACCAAAGCCCCATATACTACCCACCACTGCGACCTGTAAGCTCTCGTTGGCTGGCCCTTGCTTCATACTCGTCGCCAAACCCACAGGCTCCAGGTCATCTACAAGACACTGCTAGGTGAAGTTCCCCCTTATCTCAGCTCGCTGGTCACCATAGCAGCACCCACCTGTAGCACGCGCTCCAGCAGGTATATCTCTGGTCACCCCCAAAGCCAATTCCCCCTTCGGCCGCCTCTCCTTCCAGTTCTCTGCTGCCAATGACTGGAACGAACTACAAAAATATCTGAAACTGGAAACACTTATCTCCCTCACTCGCTTTAAGCACCAGCTGTCAGAGCAGCTCACAGATCACTGCACCTGTACATAGCCCATCTATAATTTAGCCCAAACAACTACCTCTTCCCCTACTGTATTTATTTATTTATTTTGCTCCTTTGCACCCCATTATTTCTACTTTGAACTTTCTTCTACTTCAAATCTACCATTCCAGTGTTTTACTTGCTATATTGTATTTATTTTGCCACCACGGTCTTCTTGTCTTTACCTCCCTTATCTCACCTCATTTGCTCACATTGTATATAGACTTGTTTTTCTAATGTATTATTGACTGTATGTTTGTTTTACTCCATGTGTAACTCTGTGTTGTTGTATGTTGTCGAACTGCTTTGCTTTATCTTGGCCAGGTCGCAATTGTAAATGAGAACTTGTTCTCAACTAGCCACCTGGTTAAATAAAGGACTTGTTCTCAACTGGCCTACCTGGTTAAATAAAGGACTTGTTCTCAACTAGCCTACCTGGTTAAATAAAGGACTTGTTCTCAACTAGCCTACCTGGTTAAATAAAGGACTTGTTCTCAACTAGCCACCTGGTTAAATAAAGGACTTGTTCTCAACTAGCCGACCTGGTTAAATAAAGGACTTGTTCTCAACTAGCCTACCTGGCTAAATAAAGGACTTGTTCTCAACTAGCCGACCTGGTTAAATAAAGGACTTGTTCTCAACTAGCCGACCTGGTTAAATAAAGGACTTGTTCTCAACTAGCCTACCTGGCTAAATAAAGGACTTGTTCTCAACTAGCCGACCTGGTTAAATAAAGGACTTGTTCTCAACTAGCCTACCTGGTTAAATAAAGGACTTGTTCTCAACTAGCCGACCTGGTTAAATAAAGGTGGAATAAATAAAATAAAATAAAAGATCAATGACCCTGTTTTATTAGATAGTACTCACTGTATTTACTGGTGTTAATCAGATCAATGTCCCTGTTTTATTAGATAGTACTCACTGTATTTACTGGTGTTAATCAGATCAATGTCCCTGTTTTATTAGATAGTACTCACTGTATTTACTGGTGTTAATCAGATCAATGTCCCTGTTTTATTAGATAGTACTCACTGTATTTACTGGTGTTAATCAGATCAATGTCCCTGTTTTATTAGATAGTACTCACTGTATTTACTGGTGTTAATCAGATCAATGTCCCTGTTTTATTAGATAGTACTCACTGTATTTACTGGTGTTAATCAGATCAATGTCCCTGTTTTATAAGATAGTACTCACTGTATTTACTGGTGTTAATCAGATCAATGTCCCTGTTTTATTAGATAGTACTCACTGTATTTACTGGTGTTCATCAGATCAATGTCCCTGTTTTATTAGATAGTACTCACTGTATTTACTGGTGTTAATCAGATCAATGTCCCTGTTTTATTAGATAGTACTCACTGTATTTACTGGTGTTAATCAGATCAATGTCCCTGTTTTATTAGATAGTACTCACTGTATTTACTGGTGTTAATCAGATCAATGTCCCTGTTTTATTAGATAGTACTCACTGTATTTACTGGTGTTAATCAGATCAATGTCCCTGTTTTATTAGATAGTACTCACTGTATTTACTGGTGTTAACCAGATCTACAGTCTTCTCTTCTTCGTCCTCCTCTAATATTACAGTAATCTCCCCCTCTTCATCCTTCACTCCAAAAACGGCATGTTCCTCCTCCTCTTTCACTCTGAACGCGTCTTTCTCTTCTTTCTCTGTAATGTCTTTCTCTTCTTTCACTGTAACATCCTCACCCTCTACTTGTTTTTGTATTGTAACATCTTTCTCTTCCTCCTCCTCTTTCAAGAGAGTTTCTTTCTCCGTCCAGCAGACCTCATCTTCTTTATCAGGAGGAGAGTAGCTTAGTGAACTCATGGTCGGGGATAATAGCTAGTTAGCATTAGCGACTAGTGCTAACTTAACCAGCCAGCTAGTTGACTTACAACGTAAATATTACATAAAATGGAGTACTATGTTTAAATCACAGTGGCAATTAAACCACGAAATTGTCTAAACAGCTTGAATGTTCCGACTTCGTCAGCTAGCGAGCTACCGAGGTGGCTGCAGTTGTTGAAGAAGCGTTCCGTCCACTAGATTATACGTCACACTAGAAACATCGCCTGAAAGACACATATCGCCACCTGCTGTCTGGAGGGAGGAAACGCAGTTGAGGAGGGAAAACTATTTTTATTCTTCATTGAATTATAATATTATAAAGCAGTTTAGGGAAACGGTTTTTTCTCTCCATTAAATATGAATATTATATCAACACGTATAAAGAGCAACAAGTGTTTGATTAGTTCAGATTTTTTATGAGAATTTAAAACAAACTCTACATCTACTCCACATCTGTATTTCTGATTCAGTCAAATAACTAGATATCAAAATAAGCAACTAGTTATTGATACCCTTGATAAAGATGAGCAAATATTACTGTATAAAATAAATAAACTTTACCCACTACCAGGATATTTTAGCCCAAAACCTGGTTACCTCTCTGCTAGGAGGCTGAAACTTGGCCAAAAGAGGATCTTCCAGCAAGACACATCAACATCCACAAAGAAATGGTTAATTGGGCACAAAAATCTAATTTTTAATGGCTATCTCAGTCTTCGGACTTGAACTCCATTGAAAACCTGTGGTTTGAATTGAACAGGGCAGTCCACAAGCGCAGACAAAATAAATCAAGGACATGGAGAGATTCTGTATGGAGGAAGGGTCTAAGATCCCACCCAATGTGTTCTCTAATCTCATAAAACATTTCAGTGTCGTTATCCTCCCAAGGGGAGGGTGTTGGAGTATTGAAAACATGGGTGGCAATAATTCAGACCCCTACATTTTGAGAATTACATGTTAAACTAAATATTTCTCTCTGAGCAATTGTATTAGTATAAAATGATGTAATTTCCCTTTATTTTGGTGTAACAATACATCATATAGATGTATATAATGAACAGACTAGGTCTATACTGCTCCTACATGGTGTAACAATACATCATGTAGATGTATATACTGAACAGACTAGGTCTACACTGCTCCTACATGGTGTAACAATACATCATGTAGATGTATATAATGAACAGACTAGGTCTATACTGCTCCTACATGGTGTAACAATACATCATGTAGATGTATATAATGAACAGACTAGGTCTATACTGCTCCTACATGGTGTAACAATACATCATGTAGATGTATATAATGAACAGACTAGGTCTATACTGCTCCTACATGGTGTACCAATACATCATATAGATGTATATAATGAACAGACTAGGTTCTATCCTATTCCACTGTATCTTAGTCTATGTATTACTCATCTCATATGTATATACTGTATTCTATACTATTCTACTGTATCTTAGTCTATGTATTACTCATCTCATATGTATATACTGTATTCTATACTATTCTACTGTATCTTAGTCTATGCAGCTCTGACATTGCTCGCCTAAATATTTATATATTCTTAATTCCATTCCTTTAGATTGTGTGTATTGTTAGATATTACTGGACTGTTGGAGCTAGAAACACAAGCATTTTGCTACACCTGCAATAACATCTGCTAAACAAGTGTATGTGACAAATACAATGTGATTTGATGTATATAGGTCTGGTGTTGGAGGTCATTCTACACTCTGTGTTCTACTACCCAGGTCTGGTGTTGGAGGTCATTCTACACTCTGTGTTCTACTACCCAGGTCTGGTGTTGGAGGTCATTCTACACTCTGTGTTCTACTACCCAGGTCTGGTGTTGGAGTTCATTCCACACTCTGTGTTCTACTACCCAGGTCTGGTGTTGGAGGTCATTCTACACTCTGTGTTCTACTACCCAGGTCTGGTGTTGGAGGTCATTCTACACTCTGTGTTCTACTACCCATGTCTGGTGTTGGAGGTCATTCTACACTCTGTGTTCTACTACCCAGGTCTGGTGTTGGAGGTCATTCTACACTCTGTGTTCTACTACCCATGTCTGGTGTTGGAGGTCATTCTACACTCTGTGTTCTACTACCCAGGTCTGGTGTTGGAGGTCATTCTACACTCTGTGTTCTACTACCCAGGTCTGGTGTTGGAGGTCATTCTACACTCTGTGTTCTACTACCCAGGTCTGGTGTTGGAGGTCATTCTACACTCTGTGTTCTACTACCCATGTCTGGTGTTGGAGGTCATTCTACACTCTGTGTTTTACTACCCAGGTCTGGTGTTGGAGATCATTCTACACTCTGTGTTCTACTACCCAGGTCTGGTGTTGGAGATCATTCTACACTCTGTGTTCTACTACCCAGGTCTGGTGTTGGAGATCATGCTACACTCTGTGTTCTACTACCCAGGTCGGGTGTTGGAGGTCATTCTACACTCTGTGTTCTACTACCCAGGTCTGGTGTTGGAGATCATTCTACACTCTGTGTTCTACTACCCAAGTCTGGTGTTGGAGATCATTCTACACTCTGTGTTCTACTACCCAGGTCTGGTGTTGGAGGTCATTCTACACTCTGTGTTCTACTACCCAGGTCTGGTGTTGGAGATCATTCCACACTCTGTGTTCTACTACCCAGGTCTGGTGGTGGAGATCATTCTACACTCTGTGGATCTCCTGCATGTATTTTCTGATGTTTAATCAGACCACATGAATGAGAGTATCTCTTGTCACATTGATCACAGCTATAAGGCTTCTCCTGTGTGGCTAAGGTCAAGTTGGGTACTGAGGTCCTTAACCTCTTAGCTGAAAGTCAAAGGCTTGAGGGCGGTAAAAAACGTTTTTTTGGGGGGGTAACGATTCTCAGCCGTTTTTGCTTTTCTTTTCAGTTCTCCCTTTTTTTGGAAGAGAGCAGGAGTGGAGATGGCGCAAAATTCTTCAAATAGGTCGGTCCCTTGGATCGGACTGGCGAATACGGTTCGCTTCGCGTGGAAGGGCAAGGAGATGGAGCCATTCGGACGTGAAACTTTTGGAAGGACTATCTTGATGTGGATCCTTAAACTGACAGGGAAGGATGTGTTTTGCCTCCAAGGTCACCCGTTGGAGGGAACTTATGATGTGGCTTTACACACAGAAGAAAAACACGACGAGATCCTGAAAAAGGTGAGGGAAGTGGGAGGTACGAGGCCGATGTGTCACTACGAGGTAACCAGCTTGGCAAAAAACAGCAACAACTATTTCAGGATTGTAACTGTGAACATTTATAACCCGTACGTCAAGGACGAGGAGGTGAGGGCCTTTCTGGGGAGATACATGGATGACATCTCCTCAGCAAGGCACCTCAAGGACTCCCTGGGTTTTTGGAACGGAAGGAGAGACTTCCAGGTCCTCCTCAGGGAGGACCCAAAGGGACTGGGCGGCTACCTTCATCCTCCAGCTATGTTCTCCCTGGGGGCTGACAGGGGGACATTGTTTTATGCACGTCAGCCCCCGTTTTGCAGGCATTGTATGGCCTACGGCCACATCCTAGCCTCGTGCAGCACAAGAAAGTGCAGCTTTTGTGGATCTGGGGAGCACAAGGTGAAGGACTGTGACGAGCTCAAGGCGTGCCACGGGTGTGGCTCGTCAGCACACCTGGGGCAGGAATGCCCGGCTCGTCAGAGGTCATATGTGTCTGCGGCTGGGGGGGATCAGGAGCGGGGGATGGGGGAGGAGGGGAGGAGGGGAGGAGGCCCAGACCAAGAACCGAGCACAGGCCCAGAGGGGACGGCCTCACGGAAGGAGGAAGAGCAAAGAGCGGCAGCAGGAGGAGAGGGGGACAGAGAAGGCACGGGAGCAGCAGAACCGGGAGGAGAGGAGGGAAAAGAGGTGGAAGGAAGCAAGGGAGTGGAGGAGCCAGAGAGGGCAGCAATGGAGGGAGAGGTGGTGGAGAAGGAGTCGGTGGCAGGACCAGTGGAGGAGCCAGAGAGGGAAGCAATGGAGGGAGAGGTGGTGGAGAAGGAGTCGGTGGCAGGACCAGTGGAGGAGCCAGAGAGGGAAGCAATGGAGGGAGAGGTGGTGGAGAAGGAGTCAGTGGCAGGACCAGTGGAGGAGCCAGAGAGGGAAGCAATGGAGGGAGAGGTGGTGGAGAAGGAGTCGGTGGCAGGACCAGTGGAGGAGCCAGAGAGGGAAGCAATGGAGGGAGAGGTGGTGGAGAAGGAGTCAGTGGCAGGACCAGTGGAGGAGCCAGAGAGGGAAGCAATGGAGGGAGAGGTGGTGGAGAAGGAGTCGGTGGCAGGACCAGTGGAGGAGCCAGAGAGGGCAGCAATGGAGGGAGAGGTGGTGGAGAAGGAGTCGGTGGCAGGACCAGTGGAGGAGCCAGAGAGGGCAGCAATGGAGGGAGAGGTGGTGGAGAAGGAGTCGGTGGCAGGACCAGTGGAGGAGCCAGAGAGGGCAGCAATGGAGGGAGAGGTGGTGGAGAAGGAGTCGGTGGCAGGACCAGTGGAGGAGCCAGAGAGGGCAGCAATGGAGGGAGAGGTGGTGGAGAAGGAGTCGGTGGCATGACCAGTGGAGGAGCCAGAGAGGGCAGCAATGGAGGGAGAGGTGGTGGAGAAGGAGTCGGTGGCAGGACCAGTGGAGGAGCCAGAGAGGGCAGCAATGGAGGGAGAGGTGGTGGAGAAGGAGTCGGTGGCATGACCAGTGGAGGAGCCAGAGAGGGCAGCAATGGAGGGAGAGGTGGTGGAGAAGGAGTCGGTGGCAGGACCAGTGGAGGAGCCAGAGAGGGCAGCAATGGAGGGAGAGGTGGTGGAGAAGGAGTCGGTGGCAGGACCAGTGGAGGAGCCAGAGAGGGCAGCAATGGAGGGAGAGGTGGTGGAGAAGGAGTCGGTGGCAGGACCAGTGGAGGAGCCAGAGAGGGCAGCAATGGAGGGAGAGGTGGTGGAGAAGGAGTCGGTGGCAGGACCAGTGGAGGAGCCAGAGAGGGCAGCAATGGAGGGAGAGGTGGTGGAGAAGGAGTCGGTGGCAGGACCAGTGGAGGAGCCAGAGAGGGCAGCAATGGAGGGAGAGGTGGTGGAGAAGGAGTCGGTGGCAGGACCAGTGGAGGAGCCAGAGAGGGCAGCAATGGAGGGAGAGGTGGTGGAGAAGGAGTCGGTGGCAGGACCAGTGGAGGAGCCAGAGAGGGCAGCAATGGAGGGAGAGGTGGTGGAGAAGGAGTCGGTGGCAGGACCAGTGGAGGAGCCAGAGAGGGCAGCAATGGAGGGAGAGGTGGTGGAGAAGGAGTCGGTGGCAGGACCAGTGGAGGAGCCAGAGAGGGCAGCAATGGAGGGAGAGGTGGTGGAGAAGGAGTCGGTGGCAGGACCAGTGGAGGAGCCAGAGAGGGCAGCAATGGAGGGAGAGGTGGTGGAGAAGGAGTCGGTGGCAGGACCAGTGGAGGAGCCAGAGAGGGCAGCAATGGAGGGAGAGGTGGTGGAGAAGGAGTCGGTGGCAGGACCAGTGGAGGAGCCAGAGAGGGCAGCAATGGAGGGAGAGGTGGTGGAGAAGGAGTCGGTGGCAGGACCAGTGGAGGAGCCAGAGAGGGCAGCAATGGAGGGAGAGGTGGTGGAGAAGGAGTCGGTGGCAGGACCAGTGGAGGAGCCAGAGAGGGCAGCAATGGAGGGAGAGGTGGTGGAGAAGGAGTCGGTGGCAGGACCAGTGGAGGAGCCAGAGAGGGCAGCAATGGAGGGAGAGGTGGTGGAGAAGGAGTCGGTGGCAGGACCAGTGGAGGAGCCAGAGAGGGCAGCAATGGAGGGAGAGGTGGTGGAGAAGGAGTCGGTGGCATGACCAGTGGAGGAGCCAGAGAGGGCAGCAATGGAGGGAGAGGTGGTGGAGAAGGAGTCGGTGGCAGGACCAGTGGAGGAGGGGGGAGAGGGCAGCAATGGAGGGAGAGGTGGTGGAGAAGGAGTCGGTGGCAGGACCAGTGGAGGAGCCAGAGAGGGCAGCAATGGAGGGAGAGGTGGTGGAGAAGGAGTCGGTGGCATGACCAGTGGAGGAGGGGGAGAGGGAGTGGGGGGACAGCAGAATGTCGAGCGCCCTCGTGGAAGAGATGGGGGGAATGGTGGAGGAGCTTGCGGGGAGGGGGGGTGGTGTCTCCCTGTTACCGCCATCGCCAAAGAAGAGAGGGAAGAGGTAGGGGCTCTCGACGGACAGCGAGAGGGAAGGGGGTATGGGGGGGGGGAGGGGGTGGCCAAGCGAGTGATGGGGGCGGGAGAAACTTCTGTGTCCTCGCTGGCTTCCCCAGCCCCTCAACTCCTGGTGGAGCATGATACACCAAGCATGGCTCAGGGCTGGTCAACTGAGGGGGGGGTCGCAGTTCCTGTTTGGGGACACGGGCTCCCCTACTCTCTACCCAACCAGATACGGGGCTGGGGAAGTGGAGGAGTTTGGTGGTCTACCCAGGATGCAGAGCACTCAGGAGCCAAACACCCTTCCTGCATCCTGGGTTGGTGAGATGGAGGAAGACGGGGGGACGTCGGGAGGAGAGACGGCGTCCCTGCCGGTGGAGATGGAGCAGGGGAGCATCGGGTGAGACTCCTGGGGGGGTTAGTAGTTGGGTGATGGTTGTTTTTGATTTGATAATTGTTTTCATGGAGTCTACTATAACTTTTGTTAGTTTAAATGGAAGCGTTTAAGGGATTTTGTTAAGAGGAGGAAGGTTTTTAGTTATTTAGAGGGTGTGGGTTTTGACTTTTTTTTTTAAAGGAGGTTCACCTGAGGGATGGAGGAGATGTTAATAGATTTAGGAGGGAGTGGGACATGGGGAGTCGGTTTGGGGTATAGGGGGGAGGGATGGAGGGGGTATTAATAGATTTAGGAGGGAGTGGGGCATGGGGAGTCGGTTTGGGGTAAAAGGGGAGGGATGGAGGGGGTGTTAATAGATTTAGGAGGGAGTGGGGCATGGGGAGTCGGTTTGGGGTATAGGGGGGAGGGATGGAGGAGATGTTAATAGATTTAGGAGGGAGTGGGACATGGGGAGTCGGTTTGGGGTATAGGGGGGAGGGATGGAGGGGATGTTAATAGATTTAGGAGGGAGTGGGACATGGGGAGTCGGTTTGGGGTATAGGGGGGAGGGATGGAGGGGGTGTTAATAGATTTAGGAGGGAGTGGGGCATGGGGAGTCGGTTTGGGGTATAGGGGGGAGGGATGGAGGGGGTGTTAATAGATTTAGGAGGGAGTGGGGCATGGGGAGTCGGTTTGGGGTATAGGGGGGAGGGATGGAGGAGATGTTAATAGATTTAGGAGGGAGTGGGACATGGGGAGTCGGTTTGGGGTATAGGGGGGAGGGATGGAGGGGATGTTAATAGATTTAGGAGGGAGTGGGACATGGGGAGTCGGTTTGGGGTATAGGGGGGAGGGATGGAGGGGATGTTAATGGATTTAGGAGGGAGTGGGACATGGGGAGTCGGTTTGGGGTATAGGGGGGAGGGATGGAGGGGATGTTAATAGATTTAGGAGGGAGTGGGACAAGGGGAGTCAGTTTGGGGTATAGGGGGGTTGCACTCATCGGGGATAGGGATATTGTGTGGGCACTGGGAGGTAAAGGTTGAGGGTTCATTTGTGGTATTGCAGGGGAGAGTTTTGGGGGTGGATGTCACCTTAAGAGATTGCAGATATAGATTAGTGGGGGTGTACGGGCCACAGATGGCGGCAGACAGGAAGGAGATGGTGGACTGTCTGGCGCCCCTGTGCGCCACAAATAGGCAAGTGGTGATAGGGGGGGATTTTAATATAGATTTAGGGGTACGGGGGGGATTTTAATATAGATTTAGGGGTGGGGGGGATTTTAATATAGATATAGGGGTGGGGGGATTTTAATATAGATATAGGGGTAGGGGGGATTTTAATATAGATTTAGGGGTAGGGGGGATTTTAATATAGATTTAGGGGTAGGGGGGATTTTAATATAGATTTAGGGGTGGGGGGATTTTAATATAGATTTAGGGGTAGGGGGATTTTAATATAGATATAGGGGTAGGGGGGATTTTAATATAGATATAGGGGTAGGGGGGATTTTAATATAGATTTAGGGGTGGGGGGATTTTAATATAGATATAGGGGTGGGGGGATTTTAATATAGATATAGGGGTAGGGGGAAATTTAATATAGATATGGGGTGGGGGGGGATAGCAGTGCAGGCGCCATCACCGGGCTAATGTCTTGCCATGGTCTGGTTGATGGAGGTCTGCACACTACTCCTACAATGGCTGGTTCCACTTGGTGCAACTCCCGGGGGGTTGATGGAGGCCTGACTATATTTTTCTGTCCAGGTCCTTGCGTCAGTTGTCTAGGCAGCTGTTGCCTGTGTTCTTTTCGGATCCCGACGGGCTGCTCCTGCAGGTGAGGTCACCAGTCAGCCTCTTCGGTAGGGGGTACTGGAAATTAGATCGGGATGTGCTGGATGAGCTTTCATTGAAGCCTTTACTGGTTTGTTTCGGGGGATTGAAGGCCTCCGGTCCATGTGTGAGGGGGTGTTAGAGTGGTGGGATTTAGTTAAGGTAAGGTATGGACAACAAGCTCAAGGACCTGAATTGGTTGAGCCTCCACAAGTGCTTGCCGGTACGTTCCATCATGTACCAGCATAGCTTGGCGCGATCCCCCACCTGTCCAAGACCATCTTGTGGTGGGGAGGAGACAGTGCACCTTTTGGGACTGTGCCTTTGCCGGAGTAGTATGGGCACAGCTGTTGTTAGGTAGGGTGAAAGGGAATTTAGTTTTAACTTGGGCTAGGGTAGAGAGAGGTGTAGGGAGAGCGAGGGGGACGGTCAGGGACAGGATTCTGCTCTGGCTTCTCATAAGCCTCTTTAAACGGGGGCTGTGGGAAGCCAGGTAGGACATGGTAAAGACAGGGAGAGATTGGGGGTTGGAGGGGATAGTGAGGAGGGTGGAAGGAAATTTGAGGGGGAGGATGAAGAGGGAGGAGAGGAAGTGGGGGCAGCATGCTGCCCGGCAGAGGAGGAAGGGAGGTTTAGGGCTGGGGTTAATTTAGATAATATAAAGGGATAGAATAGTGACTGGGAGATGGGGGAAGGTTGGGCTTTAGAGATGTAGTTTGTAGGCATGAAGGGGAGGGGAGATGGGGGAAGGTTGGGCTTTAGAGATGTAGTTTGTAGGCATGAAGGGGAGGGGAGATGGGGGAAGGTTGGGCTTTAGAGATGTAGTTTGTAGGCATGAAGGGGAGGGAAGATGCTCCCCTGAGTTTTTTGTTATTGGGTTTTTGTTTCGTTTTGAATTTAAAAATGCCTTTTTTTTTTTTTTGAATATTGATGGTTTTGTTTTGTATGAATGGCATTGTACGTAATAAAAATGTTTATATATAGAAAAATATATTAAAAAATCTTCCACTTTGTCAATATAGTGCATTTAAGTTTAGTATCACTTTTCAACCAAACCAGTGCATTTGTTGAAAATTAAAAATGTTGAAATCAACAATATGTCAAAGGATTCAACTACTGAAAACTGAAACGAACAATTGGATCAAACAGATCAATCCTACTGGACATTGGGTTTGATTCAGACCCTGCCAGCATGGCCAGAGATGTAACTTATAACCACAGAACCACCCCAGACCTTTCATGCCTGACTAAAAACACCTAAGTATTAGATTTACTGCCATGGTCTAGTATGTCACTGCATCAGACACCATTCCCAATGCTGGCTGAGGTACGAGTAAAACATGACATATTATTTCCTAACCATTCACAATGCTGGCTGAGGTACGAGTAAAACATGACATATTATTTCCTAACCATTCACAATGCTGAGGTACGAGTAAAACATGACATATTATTTCCTAACCATTCACAATGCTGGCTGAGGTACGAGTAAAACATGACATATTATTTCCTAACCATTCACAATGCTGGCTGGGGTACGAGTAAAACATGACATATTATTTCCTAACCATTCACAATGCTGGCTGAGGTACGAGTAAAACATGAAATATTATTTCCTAACCATTCACAATGCTGGCTGGGGTACGAGT
The DNA here is from genome assembly GCF_901001165.1 of Salmo trutta. Lineage (NCBI taxonomy): Eukaryota > Metazoa > Chordata > Actinopteri > Salmoniformes > Salmonidae > Salmo > Salmo trutta. Next base: position 1,565,870 of record NW_021823104.1, on the reverse strand, counting down.
AAAACATGACATATTATTTCCTAATTGTAAAAAATTCCCCAATCTTTTAAAAAAGATCTGAAATGGCAAGGCTTTAGTTCAGTGGGCTTTTCCATTGTTGAGGAAAGCAGGGGAAGTGTTGTGAGTAACAGAACTGCCTACGGTGTGGGGGAAGGGAAGCTGCTCGCTGATTGGCTGTAGTGACAAGGGTCCCTCCAAAAATCTATCACTATTCCAACTCAAATTCTCCCCCAAATCTACCACTAATAGGCCAAGCCTCCACAGACCCTGTCTTGTATTGACAAACAGAACAAATCATTTCACATTCAAATATGTCATTTTAAATAGCTCAATTCAATCCAGCTGGGCCTTTTTAACACAGACAGTTGTTCCTGCTGTAGATCTTATGCCTTTGTACAGATCTAAGATCAGTTCTCCTCCACAATGCATATTCAGTACCGGTCAATTGTTTGGACACACCTACAAATTCAATGTTTTTTCTTTATTTTAACTGTTGTCTAAGTTAGCCTTCCCTGTGGCTCAGTTGGTAGAGCATGGTGTGTGCAACGCCAGGGTTGTGGGTTAGATTCCCACGGGGGGCCAGTACAAAAATAAAAAATAAATGCATGAAATGTATGCATTCACTACTGTAAGTTGCTCTGGATAAGAGCTTCTGCTAAATAACTAAAATGTAAATGTAAAAAATGTACAATAATAGTGAAGACAACACAACTATGAAGTAACTCATATGGAATCATGTAGTAACCAAAAAAGTGTTAAACAAATCAAAATATATTTTATATTTGAAATTCTTCAAAGTAGCCACCCTTTGCCTTGATGACAGCTTTGCACACTCTTTGCATTCTCTCAACCAGCTTCACCTGGAATGCTTTTCCAACAGTCTTGAAGGAGTTCCCACATATGCTGAGCAATTGTTGGCTGCATTTCCTTCACTCTGCGCTTGAAGATTCATTCAAAGTTTTTGAAAGTTTCCGTATTGACTGACCTTCATGTGTTAAAGTAATGACGGACTGTCATTTCTTTTTGCTTATTTGAGCTGTTCTTGCCATAATATAGACAAATAGGGCTATCTTCTGTATACCACCCCTACATTGTCACAACACAACTGATTGGCTCAAATGCATTAAGAAAGAAAGAAATTCCACAAATGAACATTTAACAAGGCACACCTGTTAATTGAAATGCATTCCAGGTGACTACCTCATGGTAGATGATAGGAGATGGTCAAAAGATAAAAGTCTTTTTTTTTTTAAGTCAAAATCAAACATAATAAAAAGTACATTTGAATGACACTAAGTGGCAGTGTTTTTACAACTAATGCCGGTTTGCCTGAGGCTGATGCCGTGCAGGAACACATGCATATTCACACACTCTCATTCAAACAAACACATACAAGAACACACACATACATGTAATAGTGCCAGACATGCATAAAAACATATACAGTTGGCATTGCTGTTATGATTTTAGTTGTCCTTGATGTCCTTTGTTTTAACCTGTTATGGATAGGGGGTAGTATTTTCACGGCCGGATAAAAAACGTACCCGATTTAATCTGATTATTACTCCTGCCCAGAAACTAGAATATGCATATAATTATTAGCTTTGGATAGAAAACACTCCAAAGTTTCTAAAACTGTTTGAATAGTGTCTGTGAGTATAACAGAACTCATTTGGCAGGCCAAAACATGAGAAGATTCTGTTCAGGAAGTACCCTGTCTGACCATTTCTTGCCCTTCTTGATTATCTCTATCCATTACAGAGGATCTCTGCTGTTACGTGACACTTCCTACGGCTCCCATGGGCTCTCAGAGCCCGGGAAAAAGCTGAATGACGTAATTCCAAGCCCTGGCTGAAACACACGAGCGTTTTTGCTAAGTGGTCTATCAGCGGACAAAGGGACTCATGCTCGTGCACGATACGACACCATGTTTTTATTCTATCGTCTCTGAACGGATTCAACGACTCCCGGTCGGAATATTATCGCTTTTTTACGAGAAAATTTGCTGAAAATTAGCTGATTTTAAACAGCGGTTGACATGCTTCGAAGTACGGTAATGGAATATTTCGAAATTTTTAGTCACAAAATGTGTCGTGCGCGTGACCCTTATTTACACTTCGGATAGTGTCTTGAACGCACGAACAAAACGCCGCTGTTTGAACATAACTATGGATTATTTGGGACCAAACCAACATTTGTTATTGAAGTAGAAGTCCTGGGAGTGCATTCTGACGAAGAACACCAAAGGTAATCAAACTTTTCTAATAGTAAATCGGAGTTTGGTGAAGGCTAAACTTGCTGGGTGTCTAAATAGCTAGCCCTGTGATGCCGGGCTATCTACTGAGAATATTGACGAGCTACACCCGAGGGGAGAACGTAATATGGGGGCTCATCCGGGATTTGAACCCGGGACCTCTCATTTACATTACATTTAAGTCATTTAGCAGACGCTCTTATCCAGAGCGACTTACAAATTGGTGCATTCACCTTATGATATCCATTGGAACAACCACTTTACAATAGTGCATCTAAATCTTTTAGGGGGGGGGGTTAGAAGGATTACTTTATCCTATCCCAGGTATTCCTTAAAGAGGTGGGGTTTCAAGTGTCTCCGGAAGGTGGTGATTGACTCCGCTGTCCTGGTGTCGTGAGGGAGCTTGTTCCACCATTGGGGTGCCAGAGCAGCGAACAGTTTTGACTGGGCTGAGCGGGAACTGTGCTTCCTCAGAGGTAGGGAGGCGAGCAGGCCAGAGGTGGATGAACGCAGTGCCCTTGTTTGGGTGTAGGGCCTGATCAGAGCCTGAAGGTACGGAGGTGCCGTTCCCCTCACAGCTCCGTAGGCAAGCACCATGGTCTTGTAGCGGATGCGAGCTTCAACTGGAAGCCAGTGGAGAGAGCGGAGGAACGGGGTGACGTGAGAGAATGCGAGCTTCAATTATCTTCTGTTTTATCTGGAGACAAAGTGTACCGGTTCTATTATATTCTGTTATATATGGGGACAAAGTGTCCTGGTTGAATTATTTTCATTATATCTGGGGACAAAGTGTCCTGGTTCAATTTTCTTCTGTTATATCTAGGGACAAAGTGTCCTGGTTCAATTATCTTCTGTTATATTTTGTGACAAAGTGTCCTTGTTCAATAATATTCTGTTTATCTGGGGACAAAGTGTCCTGGTTCAATTATCTTCTGTTATATCTAGTGACAAACTGTCCTGGTTCAATTATCTTCTGTTATATCTGGGGACAAAGTGTCCTGGTTCAATTATCTTCTGTTATATCTGGGGACAAAGTGTCCTGGTTCAATTATCTTCTGTTTTATCTGGGGACAAAGTGTCCTGGTTCAATTATCTTCTGTTTTATCTGGGGACAAAGTGTCCCGGTTCAATAAAATTCTGTTTTATCTAGGGACAAAGTGTCCTGGTTCAATTATCTTCTGTTTTATCTGGGGACAAAGTGTCCTGGTTCAATTATCTTCTGTTATATCTGGGGACAAAGTGTCCTGGTTCAATTATCTTCTGTTTTATCTGGGGACAATGTGTCCTGGTTCAATTATCTTCTGTTATATCTGGGGACAAAATGTCCTGGTTCAATAATATTCTGTTTATCTGGGGACAAAGTGTCCTTGTTCAATTATCTTCTGTTATATTTTGTGACAAAGTGTCCTGGTTCAAAAATATTCTGTTTATCTGGGGACAAAGTGTCCTGGTTCAATTATCTTCTCTTATATCTAATGACAAAGTGTCCTGGTTCAATTATATTCTGTTATATCTGGGGACAAAGTGTCCTGGTTGAATTATCTTCTGTTTAATCTGGGGACAAAGTGTCCTGGTTCAATAATATTCTGTTTATCTGGGGACAAAGTGTCCTTGTTCAATTATCTTCTGTTATATTTTGTGACAAAGTGTCCTGGTTCAAAAATATTCTGTTTATCTGGGGACAAAGTGTCCTGGTTCAATTATCTTCTCTTATATCTAATGACAAAGTGTCCTGGTTCAATTATATTCTGTTATATCTGGGGACAAAGTGTCCTGGTTGAATTATCTTCTGTTTAATCTGGGGACAAAGTGTCCTGGTTCAATTATCTTCTGTTATATCTGGGGACAAAATGTCCTGGTTCAATAATATTCTGTTTATCTGGGGACAAAGTGTCCCTGTTCAATTATCTTCTGTTATATTTTGTGACAAAGTGTCCTGGTTCAATAATATTCTGTTTATCTGGGGACAAAGTGTCCTGGTTCAATTATCTTCTGTTATATCTAGTGACAAAGTGTCCTGGTTCAATTATACTCTGTTAAATCTGGGGACAAAGTGTGCTGGTTCAATTATCTTCTGTTAAATCTGGGGACAAAGTGTGCTGGTTCAATTATCTTCTGTTTTATCTGGGGACAAAGTGTCCTGGTTCAATTATCTTCTGTAATATCTGGGTACAAAGTGTCCTTGTTCAATTATCTTCTGTTATATTTTGTGACAAAGTGTCCTGGTTCAAGAATATTCTGTTTATCTGGGGACAAAGTGTCCTGGTTCAATTATATTCTGTTATATCTGGGGACAAAGTGTCCTGGTTCAATTATCTTCTGTTATATCTGGGGACAAAGTGTCCTGGTTCAATTATCTTCTGTAATATCTGGGGACAAAGTGTCCTGGTTCAAGTATATTCTGTTATATCTGGGGACAGTGTCCTGGTTCAATAATATTCTGTTTCAGGGAAAATGGAGTGCCAAATTTGCTGTAAGTTACTGTGGTTTTCCTTGGTATTCTATCGGGCTCTGAGTTCAGGACATCCCGACCATGACACCCTCACACACTCCATGAGACAGCCAGCGATCCCAGTTATCACCAGAATAAACATGATACAATCCCACAGACAAATGTTGGTTTAACTCACATTGAAATGCAAATACCCAGATAATGGTAATAAAGATAGTTAACAAATTACTTAAAAGCTAGAGAGAGAATATAGTAGACGGTATGTGTAAAAAAAAAGTGATTGATGATCTATTTCTGTGTCTTATGTTTATGCCCTTTTAAGGACATCCTATCCAGATAGAAAGTGTCCAGCATTCATATTCCCGCTGCGTTTTGGTCCTGTGTTCACGACGACCGTTACAGATCTACCCACCATAAGAGGACCAAGCAGCGTGGGAACAAGGAGCAGAGGCTTCAGGATTCGTGGACTGGGGAGGAAATTCTGGACGGAAAGGGACCATGGAGACAAGCTGGGGAATATCGCCGCCCGAAAGAGGAACTGGAGGCAGCGAAAGCTGAGAAGCGGTGGTATGAGGCAAGAGAGCGCAGCAGACACGAGAGGCAGCCCCCAAAACATTTTGGGGGGGGCACACGAGAAGTTGGCCTGAGTCAGGAAGGAATTCTGAGCCAACTTCCCGTGCTTACAGGAGGCAGCGTGGTATTGGTCAGGCACCGTGTTATGCGGCAGAGCGCACGGTGTCCCCAGTACGCGTTGAACGCCCGGTGCGCTACATCCCAGCTCCTAACATCTGCCGAGCAAGAGTGGGAATCGAGCCAGGACGGGTTGTGCAGGCCGTGCGCTCCAGATCTCCAGTGCGTCTCCAGGACCCGGTCTATCCTGTGCGTGCGCCCAGAACCAGGCCTCCTGCATGTCTTCCCAGCCTGGTGAGTCCTGTGCCTACGCCCAGAACCAGGCCTCCTGCATGTCTCCTCAGCCTGGTGAGTCCTGTGCCTGCGCCCAGAACCAGGCCTCCTGCATGTCTCTCCAGCCTGGTGAGTCCTATGCCTCCGCCCAGAACCAGGCCTCCTGCATGTCTCCCCAGCCTGGTGAATCCTGTGCCTGTGCCCAGAGCCAGGCTTCCTGCATGTCTCCCCAGCCTGGTGAATCCTGTGCCTGTGCCCAGAGCCAGGCTTCCTGCATGTCTCCCCAGCCTGGTGAGTCCTGTGCCTGCGCCCAGAGCCAGTCCGAAGCCGCCAGAGTCGCCCGCCTGTCCGGAGCCGCCCGCCTGTCCGGAGCCGCCCGCCTGTCCGGAGCCGCCCGCCTGTCCGGAGTCGCTAGGGTCGCCCGCCTGTCCGGAGTCGCCCGCCTGTCCGGAGTCGCCCGCCTGTCCGGAGTCGCCCGCCTGTCCGGAGCCGCCCGCCTGTCCGGAGCCGCCCGCCTGTCTGGAGTCGCCCGCCTGTCCAGAGTCGCTAGTGTCGCCCGCCTGTCCAGAGTCGCTAGGGTCGCCCGCCTGTCCGGAGCCACCAGGGTCGCCCGCCTGTCCGGAGCCGCCCGCCTGTCCGGAGCCGCCCGCTTGTCCGGAGTCGCCCACCTGGAAGCCGCCAGGGTCACCCGCCTGTCCGGAGCCGCCAGGGTCGCCCGCCTGTGGTCCTGTGTTCACGACGACCGTTACATAACTGCACCTTGTAACATACAAAAACACATAGTTTACTCTTTACCAGTAGCCCACCAAGTACAATATAAATACTACTTTATTCATCTCAATACCAGTACAATATAAATACTACCTTATTCATCTCAATGCCAGTACAATATAAATACTACTTTATTCATCTCAATACCAGTACAATATAAATACTACTTATTTATCTCAATACCAGAACAATATAAATACTACTTTATTAATCTCAATGCCAATACAATATAAATACTACTTTATTAATATCAATGCCAGTACAATATAAATACTACTTTATTCATCTCAATGCCAGTACAATATAAATACTACTTTATTCATCTCAATGCCAGTAGCCCACCAAGTACAATATAAATACTACTTTATTTATCTCAATGCCAGTACAATATAAATACTGCTTTATTCATCTCAATGCCAGTAGCCCACCAAGTACAATATAAATACTACTTTATTTATCTCAATGCCAGTACAATATAAATACTACTTTATTTATCTCAATGCCAGTACAATATAAATACTACTTTATTCATCTCAATACCAGTACAATATAAATACTACTTTATTCATCTCAATACCAGTACAATATAAATACTGCTTTATTTATCTCAATGCCAGTACAATATAAATACTACTTTATCTCAATGCCAATACAATATAAATACTACTTTATTCATCTCAATACCAGTACAATATAAATACTACTTTATTCATCTCAATACCAGTACAATATAAATACTACTTTATTCATCTCAATGCCAGTACAATATAAATACTACTTTATTTAAATACGGTATTGGAAGTGACCCCGTATAAATTACACAGTGTCCCTACACATTGTAAATACGGTATTGGAAGTGACCCCGTATAAATTACAGTGTCCCTATACATTGTAAATGCGGTATTGGAACTGACCCCGTATAAATTACACAGTGTCCCTACACATTGTAAATATGGTGTTGGAACTGACCCCGTATAAATTACACAGTGTCCCTACACATTGTAAATACGGTGTTGGAACTGACCCCGTATAAATTACACAGTGTCCCTACACATTGTAAATACGGTATTGGAACTGACCCCGTATAAATTACACAGTGTCCCTATACATTGTAAATACGGTATTGGAACTGACCCCGTATAAATTACAGTGTCCCTATACATTGTAAATACGGTATTGGAACTGACCCCGTATAAATTACACAGTGTCCCTACATATTGTAAATACGGTATTGGAACTGACCCCGTATAAATTACACAGTGTCCCTACACATTGTAAATACGGTATTGGAACTGACCCCGTATAAATTACACAGTGTCCCTACACATTGTAAATACGGTATTGGAACTGACCCCGTATAAATTACACAGTGTCCCTACACATTGTAAATACGGTATTGGAACTGACCCCGTATAAATTACACAGTGTCCCTACACATTGTAAATACGGTGTTGGAACTGACCCCGTATAAATTACACAGTGTCCCTACACATTGTAAATATGGTATTGGAACTGACCCCGTATAAATTACACAGTGTCCCTATACATTGTAAATACGGTATTGGAATACTGAACAAAATACTGAACAAAATACTGAACAAAAATATAAATCGCAACATGCTACAATTTCAAAGATTTTACTGAGTTACAGTTCATAGAAGGAAATCAGTCATTTAAATAAATAAATTAGGCCCTAATCAATGGATTTCACATGACTGGGAATACAGATATGCATCTGTTGGTCACATATACCTTAAAAGGTAGGGGTTAGGATCAGTATCTGGTGTGACCACCATTTGCCTCATGCAGCACGACACATCTCCTTCGCATAGAGCTGATCAGGCTGTTGATTGGTGGAATGTTGTCCCACTCCTCTTCAATGGCCGTGTGAAGTTGCTGGATATTGGCGGGAACTGGAACATGCTGTCGTACACGTCGATCCAGAGCATCCCAAACATGCTCAATGGGGTGACATGTCTGGTGAAGTATGCAGGCCATGGAAGAACTGGGACGTTTCAGCTTCCAGGAATTGTGTACAGATCCTTGTTGACATGGGGGCCGTGTATTATCATGCTGAAACATGAGGTGATGATGGTGGGTGAATGGCACCACAATGGGCCTCAGGATCTCGTCACGGTATCTCTGTGCATTCAAATTGCCATCGATAAAATGCAATTGTGTTCGTTGTCCGTATCTTACCGTACGAAGCAGGTTAGGAGAAAAAACATATCAGGTTGTGATAATTAGGTTAAGGTTAGGAAAATGGTTAGGGTTAGGAAAATGGTTAGGGTTAGCTAAAATGCAAAAAAAAATATTTTATATACTTTTATGTTTCCACACCTCACAAGCTACAGACAACATGGAAAGCGGCAATATGTCTAGATGGGATACAGCTTTTGTCAAATTGACATCTAAGTATATTATATATTTTTTGGCATTTTAGCTAACCTTAACCATTTTCCTAACCTTAACCTAATTATCATAACCTTTTTCTCCTAACCTGCTACGTACGTTCTCCTAAATTTACTACGAAAAGTGATTTTTTTGTTGTTGTTGTTGACAAAAGCTGTATCCCATCTAGACTCAAAACCACAGTCCTCCCACAATCCTCTCCTTCCATTTTTAATCCCGACATCCACTGCGGTCTTCACCGAACAAGATGGCGGACAGAATAGGTACGTCGGTTGTCTGTAAAAAAATTAAATAAACGTTTACAGGTTTTAATTTATTTTTTAATTAGTTAAACTGACATATTTTCACTTCGAAACATTGTATTGTATTACATTTTAAAAAAGCGAGTTAGTTAATAATGTTTCTATGTTGTGTTTTGAAGGCCGCGGTAAATCCATGGTTACGAGTCAAGTCAAGGACTTTACTGTCATGGTCATTAAAACGGACAAAATACAACTTTAAAAACAGCTTGGGTATATTACATGGAGGAGAAGAAGGGGGAAAAAAACAAATAAATATAAATATATATATATTCCCTGACAGTTTCTCTAAAGGGTTGTAAAAATATTCAACTCATTTTACAGCGTTTTGCGTCCAGACGATATGCTAGGTGGCTAGGTATTTAGCCAGCTAAGTTAGTTAGCTATATGTCTGTATTTGATTTGATATAATGTGGAATAGGTTTTCTGTTTTTTGTTTTCTCATTTCTTTGGGAATAACCTCTGGCTGTTATGTTTTGCATGTTACTGTTAAAATAAAAAGTTAGCTAAGCTAAGCCTGCAGGACTAGACTCTTGCAATGCAGTCGGAGTTAGCAACGTTATGTAGCTTGCTGGCTAATGACAGGCTAACTGGTTATGACAACACCTTGTCTCAACATAACTCCTGGGACTTTGAACTAGCTAATTTTAGCTAACTATCATCTCTTTCGATATGCTAGGTGGCTAGGTATTTAGCCAGGTTAGCTAGCTAAGCTAGTTAGCCTGCAGGACTAGCCTCTTGCAATGCAGTCGGAGTTAGCAACGTTTTGTAGCTTGTTGGCTAATGACAGGCTAACTGGTTATGACAAACAGCCTTGTCTCAACGACCCAGGCTCAACATAACTCCCGTGACTTTGAACTAGCTACCTATTAAACCTTTTAGTTAGCTTATCTAGAGAACACAGAGCTTGTCAGTTAATTTATTGCATCTTCGTGGATTATGAGAATTGTACACAACTGGCTCAGGTCTCTCTAGTGAAATGCTAACAAGACATAGCATTCATTGTTACGAAGTTATATGGTTACTATCTTCGGTGGCGTGTTGATTGTGTGTGAGAGAGAGAGAGGGACTGTGTGTGTGTATTTATTGTGTGTACCTGTGTCCTTAGTTCCGGTGGGTGAGAAGCGGCTGATGGAGGTGAAGCTGGGAGAACTGGGCTCCTGGATGGGCAAGAGGGACTTTACTCCTAATGGACTCCTCGCCAGCATCCGCAATGGTTAGACTTCTGGGACAGTTATCACACACACTGACACACACACACAGTAACATGCTGTGCCCCCCCCAACAGTACCTAACAGTAACATGTTGACGTCCGTCCGTGTTCCCCCCCCCCCCCCCCCCCCCCTCCAGGCCATGACAGATATTACAACAAGTACATCAACGTGAAGAAGGGAGGTATTGGAGGCGTGGCCATGCTGCTGGTTGGATATGTGGCCCTCAGTTACCTGTGGGAGTACGACCATCTCAGTAAGTACAGACACTGCAGTGGGGCGGGGAGTACAGACACTGCAGTGGGGCGGGGAGTACAGACACTGCAGTGGGGCGGGGAGTACAGACACTGCAGTGGGGCGGGGAGTACAGACACTGCAGTGGGGCGGGGAGTACAGACACTGTGGGAGCACAATACCATTCACCTCAAAGCACTGTGAAGGACAATCTGATCTGACGTTAACCTCTGTCCCCCTCGCTCTCTCTGTCCCCCTCGCTCTCTCCTTACTTCTCCATTCTCACTCTCTCCTCCTCTCAGAGCACGACCGCTGGAGGAAGTACCACTAAGCCCCTCCTCTCCTGACCCAGCAGGGCAAAGCCTGCTGACCTCTGACCTCCTGGCTCCAGCTGTCTGTATTTCACCACCGATGTGACCAAGAATAAAATAAAACTACTATTTACATCTGATCTGCTGTGTTTGGAGGTTTATTACAGTGTTGGATGTGGAGGAGTGAGTGGTTTTTATTGGCTAGTTGAAATGACTGTGGACATAACATAAAACTACTTCTAACATTTAACTTGATCTGTTTATACGTACGTACCTGATCTATGATCTAGCTCTGTTTATACGTACGTACCTGATCTATGTTCTAGCTCTGTTTATACGTACCTGATCTAGCCCTGTTTATACGTACGTACCTGATCTAGTGTTCTAGCTCTGTTTATACGTACCTGATCTAGCCCTGTTTATACGTACCTGATCTAGCCCTGTTTATACGTACCTGATCTAGCCCTGTTTATACGTACGTACCTGATCTAGCCCTGTTTATACGTACGTACCTGATCTAGCCCTGTTTATACGTACCTGATCTAGCCCTGTTTATACGTACCTGATCTAGCCCTGTTTATACGTACCTGATCTAGCCCTGTTTGTACGTACCTGATCTAGCTCTGTTTGTACGTACCTGATCTAGCTCTGTTTATACGTACGTACCTGATCTAGCCCTGTTTATACGTACGTACCTGATCTAGCCCTGTTTATACGTACCTGATCTAGCCCTGTTTATACGTACCTGATCTAGCCCTGTTTATACGTACCTGATCTAGCCCTGTTTATACGTACCTGATCTAGCTCTGTTTATACGTACCTGATCTAGCTCTGTTTATACGTACGTACCTGATCTAGCCGTTTATACGTACGTACCTGATCTAGCCCTGTTTATACGTACCTGATCTAGCCCTGTTTATACGTACCTGATCTAGCCCTGTTTATACGTACCTGATCTAGCCCTGTTTATACGTACGTACCTGATCTAGCTCTGTTTATACGTACCTGATCTAGCCCTGTTTATACGTACCTGATCTAGCCCTGTTTATACGTACGTACCTGATCTAGCCCTGTTTATACGTACCTGATCTAGCCCTGTTTATACGTACCTGATCTAGCTCTGTTTATACGTACGTACCTGATCTAGCCCTGTTTATACGTACGTACCTGATCTAGCCCTGTTTATACGTACCTGATCTAGCTCTGTTTATACGTACGTACCTGATCTAGCTCTGTTTATACGTACGTACCTGATCTATGTTCTAGCCCTGTTTATATGTACCTGATCTAGCCCTCTTTATACGTACCTGATCTAGCCCTGTTTATACGTACCTGATCTAGCCCTGTTTATACGTACCTGATCTAGCCCTGTTTATACGTACGTACCTGTTCTAGCCCTGTTTATACGTACCTGATCTAGCCCTGTTTATACGTACGTACCTGATCTAGCCCTGTTTATACGTACGTACCTGATCTAGCCCTGTTTATACGTACGTACCTGATCTAGTGTTCTAGCTCAAATCTAATTTTATTTGTCACATACACGTGTTTAGCAGATGTTGTTAGTGTCTAGCTCTAACAGTACAGTAATATCTAACAATGAACACATCTCTAAAATAATTGTATGAATATTTTGACGCTCAATGTCAGTGACAGACTAAGATACAGTATATACATTTGATGAATAATGTATAATTTGTAAACATTAAAGTGGCCAGTGATTTCAAGTCTATGTATATAGGGCAGCAGCCTCTAATGTGTTAGTGATGGCTGTTTAACAGTCTGATGGCCTGGAGATAGAAGCTGTTTATCAGTCTGGAGATAGAAGCTGTTTATCAGTCTGATGGCCTGGAGATAGAAGCTGTTTATCAGTCTGATGGCCTGGAGATAGAAGCTGTTTATAGAAGCTGTTTATCAGTCTGATGGCCTGGAGATAGAAGCTGTTTATCAGTCTGATGGCCTGGAGATAGAAGCTGTTTATCAGTCTGATGGTCTGGAGATAGAAGCTGTTTACCAGTCTGATGGTCTGGAGATAGAAGCTGTTTATCAGTCTGATGGTCTGAAGATAGAAGCTGTTTAACAGTCTGGAGATAGAAGCTGTTTATCAGTCTGATGGTCTGGAGATAGAAGCTGTTTATCAGTCTGATGGTCTGGAGATAGAAGCTGTTTATCAGTCTGATGGTCTGGAGATAGAAGCTGTTTACCAGTCTGATGGTCTGGAGATAGAAGCTGTTTATCAGTCTGGAGATAGAAGCTGTTTATCAGTCTGATGGCCTGGAGATAGAAGCTGTTTAACAGTCTGGAGATAGAAGCTGTTTATCAGTCTGATGGCCTGGAGATAGAAGCTGTTTAACAGTCTGATGGTCTGGAGATAGAAGCTGTTTATCAGTCTGATGGTCTGAAGATAGAAGCTGTTTATCAGTCTGATGGCCTGGAGATAGAAGCTGTTTATCAGTCTGATGGTCTGGAGATAGAAGCTGTTTATCAGTCTGGAGATAGAAGCTGTTTATCAGTCTGATGGCCTGGAGATAGAAGCTGTTTATCAGTCTGATGGCCTGGAGATAGAAGCTGTTTAACAGTCTGGAGATAGAAGCTGTTTATCAGTCTGATGGCCTGGAGATAGAAGCTGTTTAACAGTCTGATGG